>NC_134483.1:93803699-94007643 GCF_040206685.1 Ascaphus truei | reverse complement strand
GGGGTATATTTTATATGAATTGGGGAGGTGGGGGTATATTTTATATGAATTGGGGAGGTGGGGGGATATTTTATATGAATTGGGCTAGTGGTGGGATATTTAATATATATGGGGGTGGTGGTGGGGGATAAGTCACCCAGTCACTGTCACCCACAGTCACTGTCACCCACAGTCACTGTCACCCAGTCACAGTCACCCCCAGTCACAGTCACTGTCACCCAGTCACAGTCAGTCACTGTCACCCAGTCACAGTCACTGTCACCCAGTCACAGTCACCCACAGTCACTCTCATCCACAGTCACTGTCACCCACAGTCACTGTCACCCAGTCACAGTCACTGTCACCCAGTCACTGTCACCCAGTCACTGTCACCCAGTCACAGTCACTGTCACACAGTCAGTCACTGTCACCCAGTCACTGTCACCAATCCACCCACCATCATTCGCCCACCCATCCACCCACCCACTGTCATTCGCCCACCCACTGTCATTCGCCCACCCAACCACCCACTGTCATTCACCCAACTGTCCCACCCACCCACTGTCATTCACCCACCCACTGTCATTCACCCAACCACCCACTGTCATTCACCCACCAACTGTCATTCAAACACACTGTCATTCATTCACCCACCCACTGTCATCCACCCACTGTTATCCACCCACCCACCGTCATTCATCCACCCACCCACTGTCATTCACCCACCCACCAGCCCACTGTCATTCACCCACCCACCCACTGTCGTTCACCCACCCACTGTCATTCACCCACCCATCCACCCACTGTCATTCACCCACCCACCCACTGTCATTCACCCACTCACCCATCCACCCACCCACTGTCATTCACCCACCCACCCACCCACTGTCATTCCCCCACCCACCCACTGTCATTCAATGTCATTCACCCACCCACCGTCATTCACCCACCCACCCACCCACCCACTGTCATTCACCCACCCACCCACTGTCATTCACCCACCCACTGTCATTCACCCACCCACCCACTGTCATTCCCCCACCCACCCACTGTCATTCAACGTCATTCACCCACCCACCCACTGTCATTCACCCACCCACCCACTGTCATTCACCCACCCACCCACTGTCATTCACCCACCCACCCACTGTCATTCACCCACCCACCCACCGTCATTCATCCACCCACTCACCCAGTCACATGTCTTTTGTTGAAAATATAAAAATAAACAGGTTGCATTGTAATGTGTTTTTCTGTATCACAATAAGAAAACAGTTACGTAAAAGTTGCGCGCTAAAAGATATTTTTTCGTGGTAGGTGCGCTATGGGTTGGGGGTGGGGGGTGGGGACCTGCTCCTTTCATTTGTCCCGGGCCCCATGATTTCTGTTGGTGGCCCTGACTACACCCCCCAGACAGATACAAGCACCACTACCCCCCAGAATACAAACGCCACTACACCCCCCCGATACAAACACCAATACCCCTCCTCCCCCCGATACAAACACCAATACCCTCCTCCCCCCGATACAAACACCAATACCCCTCCTCCCCCCCGATACAAACACCAATACCCCTCCTCCCCCCCGATACAAACATCAATACCCCTCCTCCCCCCCGATACAAACACCAATACCCCTCCTCCCCCAGATACAAACACCAATACCCCTCCTCCCCCCCGATACAAACACCAATACCCCTCCTCCCCCCAGATACAAACACCAATACCCCTCCTCCCCCCAGATATAAACACCACTACCTGTCGGCAGTCCTGCTAATGAGTTCAGCAGGGAGCTGGTTAATTTCATCAGGAGTTAATTGACCAGCCTCCACCTGGCTCATCAAGCATGCCTAAAAGCTTTCTGCACAGACTGCAGGGAATCTCTAGCACAGAGTCTGTGCTGCTAGAGAGATCCCAGGGGAAGAGAGACTCTGTTCCAGGCATCATCGGCCCGTGGAACCCTCCAGAGTGATCACCCCACAGACACCACCACAGACCCTGGACTGACGTGGAGAGTACCCTGCCTACAGGTACCTCTCTTTGGACTTGTGTCAAAGGTTGGTATGAGGCCTAGCCTTCCAGCCCTCAGATAGGCTCCCCTCCTCTTGTCCTCCATGAACTCTCTTTCAGAACCTTCCTCCTATCCAATACACTCCCCTGTGACATTAACATCCCCAGCGTGGGGTCCAGTATATGCTATGTGCAATTAACCTCTTCCAGCAACTTGGTATCCCCATGGGGGAGGTGGGGGGGGGAGGGGTGAGGGGGGGGGGGGGTCGGTTACATACTGTAAGTAATATTGTGAAAAAACAGGACATTTAGTAGCAGTTAATTCAATGGTTGTTATCCCATTCCCGGACCATCTGAAGCCCCCATTGGTATGTATTATACATGTTTATGATGTCCTGTGATATTTTGTAGTTGAATATTAAAGCTGATCTATTCTGAGGTCTGTAGATTCAGAGAACCGATATTGAATAATTTGTTTTTGCTTCTCTTCTGGCAAATCTCCAATCTCTGTATTCAATAAAAAAAAATTATGCATGCAGGAGAGAGTGACAAAGACACAGCTAGTGCGGGAATTGGTGATGACGGAGCAAAATTCTGATGTTTGGATGAGCTTGCAATTTTGCTTTTCCTTTGACGATTTAATGAATGTGGCTGCTTCCATGTTGAAGTTGCCAGGATTATGTTGAGTTACAGCAGGCCTGCACAACTCGTAAAGTGCGGAGGGCCGAAATGCTCCAAGGAAAAAAAAATTGGGCCGCACGGATCATCATCATCATCATCATCATCATCATCATCATCATCATCATCATCATCATCATCATCATCATCATCATCATCATCATCATCATCATCATCATCATCATCATCATCTCTCCTCCAGCACCTCATCATCATCCTGCACCTCCCATCACTCTCCCCCCCTGCATCTCCCATCTCTCCCCCCCTGCATCTCCCATCTCTCCCCCCCTGCATCTCCCATCTCTCCCCCCCCTGCATCTCCCATCTCTCCCCCCCCTGCATCTCCCATCTCTCCCCCCCCTGCATCTCCCATCTCTCCCCCCCCTGCATCTCCCATCTCTCCCCCCCCTGCATCTCCCATCTCTCCCCCCCCTGCATCTCCCATCTCTCCCCCCCCTGCATCTCCCATCTCACTCCCCCCCCCTGCATCTCCCATCTCTCCCCCCCTGCATCTCCCATCTCTCCCCCCCCTGCATCTCCCATCTCTCCCCCCCCTGCATCTCCCATCTCTCCCCCCCCTGCATCTCCCATCTCTCCCCCCCCCTGCATC
This sequence comes from Ascaphus truei, assembly GCF_040206685.1. Lineage (NCBI taxonomy): Eukaryota > Metazoa > Chordata > Amphibia > Anura > Ascaphidae > Ascaphus > Ascaphus truei. Next base: position 94,004,367 of record NC_134483.1, on the reverse strand, counting down.
TCCCATCTCACTCCCCCCCCTGCATCTCCCATCTCTCCCCCCCCTTGCATCTCCCATCTCTCCCCCCCCTGCATCTCCTCCCATCTCTCCCCCCCTGCATCTCCCATCTCACTCCCCCCCCTGCATCTCCCATCTCTGCCCCCCCTGCATCTCCCATCTCTCCCCCCCCCCTGCATCTCCCATCTCTCCCCCCCCCCTCGGCATCTCCCATCTCTCCGCCCCCCTCTGCATCTCCCATCTCTCCCCCCCTGCATCTCCCATCTCTCCCCCCCTGCATCTCCCATCTCTCCCCCCCCTGCATCTCCCATCTCTCCCCCCCCTGCATCTCCCATCTCTCCCCCCCCTGCATCTCCCATCTCACTCCCCCCCCCTGCATCTCCCATCTCTCCCCCCCCTGCATCTCCCATCTCTCCCCCCCCCTGCATCTCCCATCTCACTCCCCCCCCTGCATCTCCCATCTCTCCCCCCCCTTGCATCTCCCATCTCTCCCCCCCCTGCATCTCCTCCCATCTCTCCCCCCCCTGCATCTCCCATCTCACTCCCCCCCCTGCATCTCCCATCTCTGCCCCCCCTGCATCTCCCATCTCTCCCCCCCCCCTGCATCTCCCATCTCTCCCCCCCCCCCTCGGCATCTCCCATCTCTCCGCCCCCCTCTGCATCTCCCATCTCTCCCCCCCTGCATCTCCCATCTCTCCCCCCCTGCATCTCCCATCTCTCCCCCCCCTGCATCTCCCATCTCTCCCCCCCTGCATCTCCCATCTCACTCCCCCCCTGCATCTCCCATCTCTCCCCCCCTCTGCATCTCCCATCTCTCCCCCCCCCTGCATCTCCCATCTCTCCCCCCCCTGCATCTCCCATCTCTCCCCCCCTGCATCTCCCATCTCTCCCCCCCTCTGCATCTCCCATCTCTCCCCCCCTCTGCATCTCCCCCCCCCCTGCATCTCGCATCTCTCCCCCCCTGCATCTCCCATCTCTCCCCCCCCCTGCATCTCCCATCTCTCCCCATCTCTCCCCTCCCCTGCATCTCCCATCTCTCCCCCCCTCTGCATCTCCCATCTCTCCCCCCCTGCATCTCCCATCTCTCCCCCCCCTGCATCTCCCATCTCACCCCCCCTGCATCTCCCATCTCACTCCCCCCCCCTGCATCTCCCATCTCTCCCCCTCCTCTGCATCTCCCATCTCTCCCCCCTCTGCATCTCCCATCTCTCCCCTCCTCTGCATCTCCCATCTCACTCCCCCCCCTGCATCTCCCATCTCTCCCCCCCCTGCATCTCCCATCTCACCCCCCCTGCATCTCCCATCTCTCCCCTCCTCTGCATCTCCCATCTCACTCCCCCCTGCATCTCCCATCTCCCCCCCTCCCTGCATCTCCCATCTCTCAATCTCCCTCGCCCCCCCAAGCTTCTTTGCCCCCTCTCTCCCCCGCATCTCCCTGGTCCCACAGGTCCCTACCTTATGCGGCCACTGGTGAGGTAATGAAATAGACAGAAGCTCCAGGTGCTGCACTGGCTGGTGTGCAAAAGCGCGGGAGGGACCGCAGGGAATCGGCGCCATTTTTTTTTCAAAGTTTTTTTTTCAAATTTTTTTTTTTCAAAGTTTTTTTTTTTTTTTAAATTTCATTGCGGGCCGCACAGAGAGGCCAGGCGGGCCGCGTGTTGTGCAGCCCTGAGTTACAGTATGTACCTGGCAAATTTAACTATAGAAGGAGCAGACAGTCGTTTTTATTAACTTGTCACTAACTCAGGGATTACTTACAACTGAGGGATGCAAGGGATCTAATCCCTCAGTTGTAAGTGGAAGGGATCTACCCCAAACTTATCAAGACACCCACCGTCTTCCCACCTCATCACGCTATATCGAACTCCACCACTCGCTATGACCAATACGAATAGGTATGTAGGATAAACGGCTATAAAGAACTCTATAAAGAGGCAATAAAGAACACATTTATTTAAAAAGTATACATTACATATACATAATATTATAATATGACATTAACCAATTCAGGGCCATTCACGCTTTCTACCCCACTCACAGAAGGTCAATGTAGCCTGCAGGATCGTAAGGACCAGCTAGAAGTTATATATAAAGGAATCTTTTAACGTTTGTATTTGCATTATTAATCACTCCTGCGTTAACTGAAATAGCAGGAAGAAGAAAATGTGTGGTGTTGTTTAAACATGGCATGCTCATTGCCAGCAGAAAAGATTGGGGAGAATTCAATTTATAGAAGGGTGATAGGTATCCTCATAAATGGTATACTTGACACATGTGCCAAATTATTTTCTACATATTGTAAGCTGAGAAAACAAAATATGGGCACATACTGACCAATATTAATGCTTTGGGCCATGCTCAGAGAACAGTGGAGATGCTGAAGAAAAGATGGACTTACAGCAAGCAGAAGTTACAGTAAATGAGAATTACTCAGCTTGGCAAAGATGCCAGTGGAACAGCTGGAGGCCTCCAACTGAGCTTTCATTTTTTCTTTTTCCTAGTACTGTTTTTGAAGTGAAACTTCTATGCTAGCGTCTACCAAATGAATACTTTTCCTTGGAGTAAGTCTCCTTGTTGGAGACAGAAGTGCAGTCCCGGAAGTGATGTCACTGCTGGCACTCGGCAAGCATGCACAAGAGCTGTTCCCGACGTCACGGCGTGCATGCATAGTAGGCGCCGCGTCTGGGCACACCTGCGCAGTAGGTGCCGTGGAGCGTGACTGCGCAGTACGCGCCACGTGCATGCACCACAGGTACAGGCCACAACACACTGAGACATAGAGACACAAAGACACAGAGACGCACACACAGAGATGCACATACAAACACACAAACGCGCACCCACACACACAGGGATACAGAGACGCACACACACACAGAGATACACACACATAGAGACACAAACACACACAGAGAAACACAGGTGCGCACACACAGGGAAGCACACACAGAGACACACACACACAGAGAAACACAGGCGCACACACACAGACACACACAGACATGACAGAGATGTGGCAGGTCAAGATGTCTGATGTGTAAATATCTCACCATTGGTAATTCCTTTCTGTCCTCCAATGGATCAGTGCATCCCATCAAAAGTTCTATAAACTGTCTAACAACACATGTTGTGTACGCTTTATCTTGTGCCTGCAATATTCAATATATTGGATGCACAACAACGTTCTTTATGTATTAGATTTCTGGAACATCGCCGAGCTATAATAATAGGTGTTCTTACACATAGTGTTCCATGACACTTTTCGACTGTACACTCCAGAGATCCTACTAGTCTTAGGATTATCGGTACTGAATCTGTCTCCAGTTTTAAACTGGGGGGGGGGGGGGAGAGAGGGGAGTGGCCAGGTTGAAGACATTGGATTTACCGTTTATGCACTCTGGCGCCACTGAGACTCAACGAGTGCATCAATACCAGTATCTTAGTATAGTGTCACTTATCAATACACTTTGTGTCCTTGCTGCTTCAGCTCACTCTCCTCTTGTCGCTGCTGGCAGTCTCTAACATACGCTCATCAGTGTGATTTATTTAGATTGATCACACAGTTGAGTAGTTATACTCTAGGTCAAAGACTCATACTCCTAGTATTAAATATAATTGTATCCATGTTGTATAGCAACATCAAACCTGTCATTATTATATATTGCATCAATTTATAGGTTCTTACTATAGCAGGGTGCCCCATGTTCCCTTACCTCCTGGCACCTGACAGCGGAGGAAAGGACAGGTGCGGGTGGCACTGCAGGGGAGTAGGGAGCGGCGATCGGCTTGCCAGAGGCTCCGGCGGCTCTCTCTGCGGGGCACTGCGATGTTGTTGCGCCCATGCACATTTCACACATACGCGGTATGCATGCGCAGTAGGACCAAATAACGGCAACCATTAGAAGGGAGTGCACGCATGCACAGAAGGTAGCGCAAGCGGTGACTAATGCAGGGAAGGCTCCACGGAGAACTACAACCCCCAGCAGACACTGGGGCTGCAGGATCATGTGAGACACAACAGCCAATAGGGCTGAGAGAATCCTCTCCTCAGCTATGGATACAATTTGCGCGCTGCAGACCACTCCAGTCGGAGCCGGGACGCCATCAGGGTAGGGTGTGCATGTGCATGGTGTCAGTGACAGTTTGGTTCACTTGCCAAATGAGTAATCTCACAAATATGGTAAACAAAAACTATTTTAAATACTCTCTGATTTGGCAGCCATGGCTAGATTTATGCAGAAATTCGGTGAACCCACCTGAATTAAAATATCAAACAATACAACCCAGCTAGCGAATATATATTGGCAGAACGTGTAACTGTATTTATGATATGTCTGCCTTAGTTGTTTCCGCCCACAATGTATAACTATAAATGTATACTCCAAGATAATGTCTGAATGAATTCTGTACCCCTCTCTCTCCCATTCCCCACTAACCCAACCTATTTTATTTTCTATATCCTTTTATTTTGATAGAGTGAATATTATTTGAGTAAAAAACAAAAAAAAAGATTGCATAGATCCACTCTCTATTTCCAAGAGTTAAGACAGAAGTTGCAATGTATACACATTTTTCTGTATTTACAGGTTAGACACTATATTAATAATCTTGTCAATCTTAATCCAAATATTTATTGTGGGAAAACATTTGAAAAATCACTAAATACTCCACCAATCGAAGAACTTGTCAATTGGGAGAAAGGAAATCAATCAAATCATTGATGGCTGTGGGTTCTTTACATTTTCCAGGTCTTGTCAATTCAAATTCCCTTATTAGCCTGAGAAAACTGATTGAGGCCTCCAGTTTGATGGAAATGCAGTTCTACTGAACTGTACAGTACATAGACCCTGTACAACACCAAAGGTTTATGCCAGATTCTGAACTGATACAGTACAGATGGGATGTGCCCTTGTGCCTTTGGAGAGATGCAGGTCTCAAACATATGTTATTGGATTGTGGTAAAAAGGAAATTCGGATACACAGTAACAATGATTGACTTGACTTGATTGCTTTGAATTTAAAAGAAATGCATTATTTTCATACAGTACGAGGGATAAATATCGTCATCAGCTATTGAGTATTATTTTATTAGGTGCTCGGAAATGTTTCTTATTGATTGACTAAACAAGAATGCCCCCTTAATTAATCAATTAAATAGTGAGTTGTTTGAATCAATATCATTGGAAAGAATGAACGCGGTGCTCAATATTGATATTTTATTTTAATTGAGAAAAATGAGTTCATAAAATGAGGGACACTATCATCACAGCTTTCTGGGGTGCAGAACGGTACCTACTAAGGCAAACAGGAGAAGATGAAAGTGGTATGTGTACAATATTAAGTATAGTGAGAGGTACTTCTATATACCTTACAGTAACTTATCTTCAACTAAGACATTCGTTCAATCCATTTATAGAATTTGTATTTCTTTTTTTCTATTGGTTGTGTTATTTTTCTTGCGTAATAATACTATTTTAATAACTGCACCATGGTGACATTATTATTTTTCTATGGTTTTCCCTATTTTCTTGCTTTGTCTAATTATGTTTGATTTGTAAATGTTGAAAAATCGACACATTAAAATAATATCGGTTCCTGTTCAAAGTTCTACAGGAAATTGCCCATCAATTTGATTTTTTTCCAGTAATTTTTCAGACTCTAGGTTTGATGGAAACCAGGAGTCGAAGGCACTTATGTTGCTTTCTGTCTCAGCAGATATCTTATATTGCATCAAGTCCAGGCAGCATTTAATAACTCAGACATATTTTCCTTAGATTAATAAGTGCATTGGGCCATCACAGCGCTTTCATAGCTGACAGTCTCTGACCTTTTGCAGTGTAGCATTTGATAGAAATTAAATCATTAAATAGAACACAGATTACCTCTTAGCCAACTCTTACTGTAGTGACCACCGACATTTTGAGAATGGTCTGATAGAAGTACTTACCATATTATTTTTTAAAGATCTTCATTCTTTTGATAACCGTTAATTTCACATGGCGATGGGGAATTAAGCAGGTGTAGCAGTTTTATTTTATTGTAACTCTACAACTAGCTCCAACCTGACAGTAAACTGCTATCTTGACAAATGTATTTGTATTTTATTCACTAGGCATTTTCCTTAATCAATGATAAGGATGATGAATTTCTTACACTGTACCTGGTGCAATCTGATAGCATTTAAGATTTATTTGGTGATAAAAATAGCTTGTGAGGATCTGCATCAATCTAATACCTAATTAAATACAATTACAGCCCAACCCCGTTATAACGCAATCCGTTACAATGCGAATCCGCTTATAACGCGATGCAAGCGTGGCTCCCAATTTTCGTATTTATGAATATTTTACAACACGATTATCAGTATCTTAAATACTTTATTGTACAATGCATACAATTGTACATTGTTTCTAACGCGATCCGCTTATAGCGTGATGTGATTCTTTGGACCCTAAGCACAGCGTTATAAGGGGGTTGAGCTGTAGTTGTTATTGATATATTTGTGAATACCCAAAATTGTTAGAAGACACACAAATATGGTCAGGGTGGGCATCTTATATAATATCAAGTCATTCACCTAATGGTAAATAAATAATTTAATGTGTATAAATACTTAATGAAGTGCAATGTGCAAAAAAATATAAACAGTGATATCAACAATATTCCTATATACATATATAACACCACTTAGTATACATTTATGTATACACGCCCCCGGTGTATATAAGGAGTTAACGTGCTCTGCATATCATAGTGTAAAGTGTATTGATCGACATACTCTCGGGCCAATGACTGAGAGCAGAAGAAAGGAAAAAGCCCATAGGACCCTAAGGAGCTGGGACGTCATGGCAATGGGAGTGTGTAAAGAGACAGGCAGGGAGGAGTGAGCTGAGAAGGAGACCCATGTGAGAGAGAGAACAGAGAGGACCTGTCCCGAGAAGCCCGGGAGAGGACCTGTCGCAGACCCTAAAAGATCAGCAGGACGGCAAGAGAGAGAACCTGAACAAGCTGTGGTTCAAAGTTGTGAGTCAGAAAGTCAGAAAGCAGTTGGGAGAGCGCTCCTAGAACACACCTGCAATCATTTCAACTATAGTATATTACACTATAGGAGCTCCAACACTGTACCGACACCTACAATGGCCATTTTAGCTAGCACACGGGCCACTTGGACTAAATATGTGACTCTGTGGGACATTTGTGCAGAGAGATTTGTTATTATACTGTATGTATATTACCTTATACTAAGAGAGCGGACCCCGCATCCACAGGACTACACAATAAAGGCAACCAAAGAACCGACAAAATAAATATAGGTACTAAATAGTATGTCAGTGGTGCTAAATGGGCCAGTAAATATATAAATGAAAAGAGAAAGAAGCCCATAAATATAGCACTCAGGTATACCTTATGTTTTGTCTGTTGTCTACTGACATTAAAGGCCACTGCATGTGATTCCTTAGTTCCTTACCTATACAGTACTATTCTTTATAAGCTACGTGTCCCGCAGCGTTGTCAGACTCCAGCCTGGTTGTTAGCAGGCTGAATATTCTCTCTCAGGTACAGGGGAGGTGGACTCATGCCACCACCTTAGTATATATGTAGCTGGGTACCCTCCCTTGCCTCATTTCTAGCAGTGGTCCGGTCGCGTGGGAGGGTTTAGTGAGCTGTGTCGGCCATGTTGTGGTTGGCGCAGCCACATGCATAGGGACTGTGTGTAAGGCAGTGTCCATCTTCAGGTTGGCGCTGCAGGAAGAGGAGGTCCTGTCATTGAGGATTTCCTCTGCAGACTGGAGACAGCGTGCTCAGTCCTGACGGAGCCAGCGAATGGACAGGTAGTGTCCTGGGAGCTAGTCAAGCCCCTGGACTAGGCCAGACCCGTTTCCCCATAGGCTCCAGCTAGTTCCCCTACACAGTAGTGGAGTATTGTAGGGCTGACCAATAGTAAGGGACTTGCCCTTAGTGTGTGCACAATTCAGTCGAGCAGACAGAATCGTAGTGGAGAATTCCCCTACCCTAGTGGAACGCCTGTGCAGTGCTTCCGGACATAAGGTGAGACAGGGATTGTGTTGGAGGCCCTGCATCGTGGTATCACGGATTGTCTGAGCATACCCTGGTGTACCCGAGTACTCAAGAAGGTACCCACGTGCACCAACACCACACGGGGAGGGTAGCACTGCCCTCACATATATCCCTGGGTGGGATTGTTCTGCCGGACACCGGGTTCTAGGTGCCCATGGTACCCTCAGTACTTTGGGGGGACAATTGGGCTGTTGGTATCTACCTGACATTGTTATTGTATATGTACTGTATTGCTGAGACTATGGGAACATAGTAAATAGGTTGCATATACTTTGTGCGGATTGTGGTTATTGGATGTATACCATATAGGTATCGGGTCCCATGATGGGCTATCCATCCTCATGGGTGGAGGCACTGCACCAGCCACCCCAGGCTCTCCAAGCGCGGAGGCTTGGGCCTCTTGTAAGCCTAACAGTTTAGCACCATAACACCCATATCAGCTAAATCTCCCTGAGTAAGAGGGAAGGGGTGTTACATATTCATATACAAAGGGAAATAAAGAGGGGTTACACATATATCAAACTACACTGTAACGCTGTTTCCCCCACTCTCTGGGAGATTCTGCCATTACATGGTGCATGATGCCGATTACCTGCTGGTTCACAGGATGCTGAGTTGTCCGCCGGTGGTAGTGGGGACCTCTGGACAGGTTTCTGGGGTACATTGTTGGTCTATATCTCTGTTGGTTCAGCTCTAGTAGTGTGAAGGCAATCTCCTGCAGAAGAACTTACTCCACTCCACCCAGACAGATTGCACACTAGGCAGGAGTATAATTAACTGGAACATTGTATTCCTTCAGCTTCAGCACAGTATAACACAACTGATATCTGCTCAGCACTTTTCACACACATCTACAACCTCTGGATGGTCCCTGGACATCCACTCCCACCTAAGGGCACTAGGGGCAGTCTTCCTTACTCTAATAGAGCCAGGGAAAAGGTAACACCCTACTCCCCAATGGGTGTGGACAGTGGGTGCCAATACTAGATACACCCCTGTGTGAGTACCTGTTTCTCTCAAGGGTAGAGACAAACTGACTAAATGTAGGAAGTGCAGCTCCCTAAGTACAGAGGGGGAAGATCTGAGCATAGGATTGGGAAGAACACAGGCCTTGTGCCACCTCCTCTCTTGTCACTCAAAGAAGCTGCTTCTGTGGGGCAAGCCCAGGATTAGCCCTGACACTGCCTGCACAGTTACAGGGTTTGCATGTCAGGGAGGGCAGACTGGTAGTCAAAACCAAGCATGGGTACAATAGTATTAGACAATTTTTAGTATTCGATAAATATGTGAAAGGGACAACGTTATATAATTGCAGCTTCTATTAATTATTTAAGCGCTGAGCTGCTTTTTAAAGTATGAACTCCTGAAGGTTATAATCTGGCAATTGTGCTAAGGGAGGCCTATATTTGCCTGTAGGTTAAGTAGGGTGCATTACTTAAAATGTAAGTGTGGCCAGGTCCTCCCTCTGGGCATCCCCCTCGGTTCCCCGCTTACCTCCACATAGCGGGGGAACCAGTGATCGGAGCAGGTCGCCGGAGGTCCGCGCATTACAACAGCGCGAGCGGTGGCCATTAGTAGAATAGGCTATGTGGGAACAACAACCACCAGCAGCCCCTGGGGCTGCTGGACACATGGGCCGCAGCAGCCAATCGCGTCCGGATTCCTTAACTTCTACAAGTGGTTACATTTGGTGTGCTGAGGAGCACACCAGTCGGAGCTGGGACAGAGAGAGGTGAGGGTGTAGGTGCAGGGTTTCAGTAGACCAGAGACCCTGTTAGGCCCCAGCTACTGTAGGCCCCAGCTCCCTCATAGCTTTTGGCTGCTATAGGGACAGGCCCCTTAGACTGGAACACTGCCCTCTTCGCATCCTTCGTGTCAGGGGGCACAGCAGAATGTCGCACAGCAGTTGTGGAATGTGGTCTGGGACCAGACCATCCGAGTAAGGCTAGAGACTCATCAAGGTGGGACCCGCCAGCTGGATACCACCCCACATGGAGGTAGACGCCTTCGCTGATGGCAGCGACGTGGGACCGGATGGTTCTCCTTCAGTCAGTGATACAGGTGCTGGAGCACCTTGCAGGTATCCCCTATCTACAAGTGCACCAATTTTAACACTAATTGTGGACAGCCCTGTCACACACACATTGTGTGGGTTGATACCTGTGGACACCAGGTGGTTAGGTGCCCAGGGCACCTAAGTACTTTGAGATAACCCCCACTGAGTTGTGGGCACGTTGGTTGGGGGCACTCTGTGGGGGTATGGCCCTGTCAGGCCTGTGTTTTGTTAATGCCTGTTCAGTAAACCTGTTATACCATACCCAGTGTGTATTTATTACATTGTGTCCTGTGACGGGTTTATCCAACATTGATAGGATCCCTCACGGGTGGAGGCGTTGTCACCAGATGATCCAGGTACACCCCAGGCTCCCAGCAGCGGGGGTTCAGGCTTCCTGCGAGCCACAGGTAACGCACCACCTATACTCAGTAACCGCCACATCTCCCATAGGGTGGGGGAAATAGCGCTAAACAAGAAAGATTGACTGTACCCCTTTGCTTTAATATGACCTACTGTAGAATGTAACGTGCCTGGAATTGCTCTGAATGTATCTTTGACTGCATTAAGCTTAATTGGGCTCATGTATTTCCCTAGAATATGCTTTGTGTGAAGCATGGCTCAGTATGTCTGGGGAAACACATCATCTGCAGTATGAAAAAAGTATTTTAGATCCAGGAATCATCTGAAGGGTGAGAAGCCACAAAGTGCAGTGTATGCTGATACCAGTGTAGCCCTGGTAAGAAATGAGGCTATAGTTCTATCCTCCTCCTGGTATAATCCCTGGTAAGGGCAGGTTGCCAAGAGCTATCATGGGTTCCCCCCAATTCAAGCACTACCCTGAGTGGTGGAGGTAGGTCACCTGACCCTGTGACAAAGCAAGAGACACAGGGGCGGTGCCTGCTGAGATCATAAAAGAGCAGTGCATTTCCTATTTAGTGTGTGTGTTCTGTCAGTCTGACAGTAGTGATAGTGAGTTAGGAGGAGAGGAGTGATCAGCTCATTAGAGCTGATCTAGCAACAGTTAGTGAGGTGGAACCAAATACCTCTCACCCTGCTTAGGGGGTGAGGGAAGACCTAGCCCCACTCTGGATGCCTTTGGTCCAGAGTTGCGGCAGGGACATCACAAGGGAGAACAGTTAGTGGACTGTGCATCAACTGTACCTGTCGGCTGCTGCTGCTGCCCAAGAGGATAAAGAGACTGCTGCTTTTAAAAATAATCCTTGTGTGAGACTGGAATCTCTCATCCCTGGGGGGAATCTCTGTGGTAAGGATTCCACCCCGCATTCCTGGGGCTTACTATAGATGGAGGCGCTGCACCATTGAACCAGAACGAAGGCATCCACCCCATTAACCTGTTCCTGTATCCCCCATGTCATCGCGGGAGACTCAGGCCCTCCTGTTGCCAGCAGGTATACACCACACAGAGACACCTAGCCAGACCCCAGAACACCTTAGGGGACCCGATCTGCGATTAAGGGGGGGAAGATGTGCTAGACCAGCTATATGCAATAAACACAGTTCCAGTTAAATATACTTCTGCCTGAGTCTGCAATCTATCAGGGGGAGGAGAAGTGAGTTCTCCTGCAGGGATTGTCTCCACATCCCTGGGGCCTTCAAGAGATGGAGGTGCTGAAACCGTGAGTTGGAACCAGTTAATGCCCCAGAAGCCTGTCCTGATGTCCCCACCACCACCGGCGGACAACTCAACATCCTTTAAGCCAGCAGGTAACCAGCACATGACACCGTGTAATGGCGCCATCTCCCAGAGGGTGGGAGAAACACTGTTACATACAGTACAATATTGTTAAATCATATGTACATGGAATCATTCTTAATCTTTGGCCTTCCAATACTCTGCTCAAATTGTAACCAGAGATTCCCCTCTCACATTGGAGGATGCTAATGATGCTGTCACTGTATAGTACTATCAGTGTAACTGGTTTCCCTAGAAATATTCACATTTAAAGTACAGTACCCATTTTACTTATTTGTACCTCATGAAGAAGAATATATTTTACATTTATCCAGGTCCGCAAACATATCAGCTATTTATGTTTATCGGTTTGTCAAATTATGACTTCATAATTACTTTACAAATTATGGGCCTTATGCAGAGAGGAACGTTATTTAATGTGAAAACGGCAAGAAAATAGCCACAGAATTGGAGCAAGTTATGGTTGTATGCAGAAAGCTGCGTTACCTAATTTTTCTGATGAGATTCAAAATTGCCAAGTTTTTCTGGCTAGATTGAACTCACTATAATATAGGGCAGAATGGCGAGTTGCAGTGCATCTATGCTACCTGCATACCACCCTATTTTAACATGGCGAATTTACCAATCTCTCCACGTGTTTGGCAATTTTTAAAGTAAAGAAACCTGCTGTGGAGAATTTTATGAATCTCTCCATGTTCTCTGCAGGAGAAGCTTCTCTGGGAAGTATTTTCTCCAAAATATGGTGCTATTTCCCTTCTCTATCCTCTCTGCATAAGCCCCAAAGATCTAAATTAACGAGCAATTTACCTATGGTTCTGAGGACTGGCAAACACTCTTATAACCAAACAAAACTAGATAAACATTAATAAAATGCTCCAAAGTTTTTATTTCAACGTTTAAAAAAATACTGCTACTTATGCCAGTTTTTTTAAAGCTGTAATTTAGCAGCATTTAACCTATGCTATGTCACTGTTCTTTGTTCACTTTCAACGTAGGGGGGCTGCTCGTTTATAGATAATATAAAATCTAGCCCAGAATAAATGTGTGTTGTTAGAGTGGAGCCTAGTTGAATTGAATCTTATACAAAATCTGTGATATTTAAGTAATAATCCCTGAAGAACAGGGCACTACTTGCCAAAATAATAGACACTTTTGTATAGTTATATAGATTTTTTTATTAAAATAAAATGGTAAATACATGAAACCACCATCTATATACGCTTACACGGCAGATATCTATATACACACACACACACACACACACACACACACACACACACACACACACACACACACACACACACACACACACACACACCCACACCCCACCGCACCTCTACACACACACAGCAGCTCAACACACAACACAGCAGATCTCACACACACAAACTGCTGCTACACACACACACACACATACACACACACACACACAACAGCACACAACACACAACACAGCACCTCTACACAAACAGCAGCTCTACACACACACACACACACACACACACACAACACAGCACCTCTACACACACAACACAGCAGCCCTACACACACACATAACACAGCAGCTCTACACACACACACAAACACACAACACAGCAGCTCCACACACACACACACAAACACACAACACAGCAGCTACACACACACACACACACACAAACACAGCAGCTCTACATACACAGCAGCTCAACACACAACACAGCAGGTCTACACACACAACACACAGCAGCTCTACACACACACACAAACACACAATACAGCAGCTCTACACACACACACACACACACACACACACAAACACAGCAGCTCTACATACACAGCAGCTCAACACACAACACAGCAGGTCTACACACACACACACACACACACACACACACACACACACACAACAGCAGCACACCACACACAACACAGCACCTCTACACACACAGCAGATCTACACACACAAGCACACCACACACACAACACAGCACCTATACACTCGCAACACAGCACCTCTACACACACAACACAGCAGCTCTACACACACACACACACACACACACACACCACAGCAGCTCTACACACACAACACAGCAGCTCTACACACACATGCTACACGCATAAACACTGCTGCTGACACTGACACTGACACACACACACACACGCTGAAGCTCTATACACACACACACTGGAGCTCTATACACACACACACACATCAGCTCTTCACACACAACACAGCCGCTCTACACACAACACAGCCGCTCTACACACACACAAACTGCTGCTACACACACATACATCATCACAACACAACACACACTGCTGCTGCTATACCCATAAACACTGCTACTGACACACACACTGCAGCCACAATCAAAAATGCAGCCACTTATTAAACTTTGCAAACTCTCTCCCCTCCAATTCAACTGAAACTGCTCAGAAAATCTCAGTCAGCTCGGGGGGGGGGGGGGGGGGGCAGGGGGTCAACCCGTGGCTGATACTTCCTGACCAATCCCCTGCCTTGTCTCAGAGCTGTTACTTCATTCTGACCAATCCCCTGCCCTGTCTCAGCTGTTCTGAAAGCTTATTGGCTGGAAATAAACACATTGAAAATTACACATTGCAAGCTGCTAAAATTTCGGGCATTACTGATTGGATAATGCCGGAATTTTAATCAATCAGAGAGCAGGGTTTTCAATAATGCCCGGAATTTTACTGCTTTAGCCTATAATCTACGTTATAACGCAATATTCTGCATCATGAGTGGATGCAATATCCTTTCGCCCTTGTTTTTTCAAATCTAATCCTGTGTCCGGAAATAATTTGCTAGGATAACTCAATAAAATATACAGCGAGTGGAAGAACAGAGCAAAGAGTAAAATCTTTCCTTACTTTCATACACACACACAAATGATTGAGTCCATAGATGTCCCTTTGGAGTGTTAGACAAAGTAAAAACGGAGGACACTGCGACAAAAGACTCACTATTCTCAGATTCACATCAAGAGGATTTGTCCCTAGGGTCGGCTTGATGGCAGTTCCATTAGTTCCATCACTCCGAGCCCCGTAATTACAGATTTAAACTGATTGTCAGGGGAGAGTACCGAGCCTCTATAAGTATCTCTTCTCTGGTCGTGGCATCTCCTGCCATCTCCCCTTCTTCAGTGTCCCTTCATGGCACTACATCGTTAAATGGTGTCGCGTCGCCATGACAACGTAATGTCATGTGGGGTCATGACAACCCCGCTTGCGGCATCATATTGTCATGGCAACGCAACGCCACGTGACGTCATGATGCCACATGGCACTGCAATGCCGTGACAACGTGACGTTGCATCACCGGACAGGTAAGAGACCCCATGAAAGCCCCTGCACTGAGCTCCGCAAAATTACAAGCTGCCCCTGCCTACATAGAACCACAACATGGGGTCAGAAACGGGTGGATAAGAGGGAGAGCACAGAGCGTCACAGAGAGTCACCCTTACACACATGTACTGTAGCACAGTTGTCGTGGAACAGGATTTTACATTTCTCTGTCTCCCTTTGCAGCTCATGGGATTCATGTCTCCCTAGTTTAGCTGCCTGCTATTTCCCTGTCCCAGCAGCTAGCTGCATGTGAAAAGGCAACATTATTGTTACATGTTGTTTACACAGTCATAGTCAGTGTTGGTTGCCTGCAATCTCCTATTCTCCTAGCTGAGAGTGGGCTATTCCTACCCCCCTGTCCTTGCTGACAGTTAGTATAGTCTCACTTCCCTTCTAGTGTGACCCTTGCCCCTCACTTCCTTTTCACCCTGGACTCTGAGTGAGTACCTGCCTGCTATTTGCCTCAGCAAGGCCTTTCTGTTTTTACACTGCCTTACAGCAGTGGTGCGCAAACTGGGGGGCGCGCCCCCTTGGGGGGGCGCAAGATTATGTAGGGGGGGCGCAGGCTGCGTGCGGGGAAACCTGGGGGCGGGCAGAGCTGTGCACGGGCGGCGGCCAGAAGCTCCGTGCAGAGGCTGCTTCCAGTTCTCTGCTGTGTCTTGCAGAGGGGGCGGGGCCTTGCAGAGGGGGCGGGGCCTTACTGCGGGGCCTTCCCTGCACACAGACAAGCCCTTCTCCTCCTCCTGTCTGTTACCCGCCCGTTTTCAGCAGCACATGGGGGGACCGGAGCAGGTTTAGTTACTCCCTCCACCCACTGTGTGTGTGTGTGTGTGTGTGTGTGTGTGTGTGTGTGTGTGTGTGTGTGTGTGTGTGTGTGTGTGTGTGTGTGTGTGTGTGTGTGTAGAAATGTGTGTGTATATGTGTGTGTGTTTTGTATGTGTGTGTGTGTGTGTGTGTGTGTGTGTGTGTGTGTATGTAGAAATGTGTGTGTATATGTAGAAATGTGTGTGTATATGTATGTGTGTGTATATGTATATGTGTGTGTATGTGTTTTGTATGTATGTGTGTGTGTGTATATATGTGTGTGTGTATCTATATATGTATGTGTATGTGTGTGTGTATATATAAAGTATGTGAATGTGTGTGTGTGTATATGTGTGTGTGTGTGTGTGTATATGTAGAAATGTGTGTGTATATGTATATGTGTGTGTATGTGTTTTGTATGTATGTATGTGTGTGTGTGTATATGTATGTGTGTGTGTGTATATATGTGTGTGTGTATCTATATATGTATGTGTGTGTGTATATATAAAGTATGTGAATGTGTGTGTGTGTATATGTGTGTGTGTGTGTGTATATATCTATCTATATATATGTGTGTGTGTGTGTTTGTGTGTATATATATATGGATTGATGTGTGTGTGTGTGTGTGTGTGTGTGTGTGTGTGTGTGTGTGTGTGTGTGTGTGTGTGTGTGTGTGTGTGTGTGTGTGTGTGTGTGTGTGTGTGTGCTGTGCCTGTTGGTTGTCTGTGTGTGTGGGTGTTGGGATTGAGTGTTGTGTGTGTTGGTGGTGATTATGTGAGTGTTGGTTGTGACTGTGTGTGTGTAGTGATTGAGTGTGTGCTGTGTTGGTTGTGATTTGAGTGTGTGTTGTGTGTGTGTGTGTGTTGTGATTGAGTGTGTGTGTTGGTTGTGGGTGTTGTGATTGAATGCAGCGTTGCACAAACTGAGGGGGGGACGCCCCAGGCGCAAGATTATTTAGGCGGGGCGCGTGCAGCAAAACCTGGTTGTGCAGGCGAAAAAGATGTGCGCGCGCGGGCGGCCAAATAGAATAGTGCAGGTGGGGCCTCGTGATTCGGAGGTACGCGGAGGAGCACGCCCCAGCGCTGTGATGTCAAACGCCCCTCCCTCCGGTGTCTGCCTACAATAGCGCTGTGGTCCTGCTCTCCTCCGCTGGCAACCTGCCTAGCTGCGATCCTCTTCATGTGAGAGGGTAGGCTGCCACTATATCAATCATACTATGAATGTACAAAAATAATAAAAAAAAGTGTAAACACTTCCCCGCTCGTGCTTGCAAAATTATGCAGGACACCCTGTGCTCATGCTTGAAGAGTTGGTGATGTCACCGCTCTCAGCGGCAGCGTGGACGCAGCCTAATTTTGCAAGAGCGAGCTGTTGAAGTATGTAAGTATTTAGGCTGCGCTTATAGTGCCGGCGACGCAACGTCGCCCGAAAACATGCATTGTCGCCGCCGCGTGCGCTTATAGTAAGCGTGACGTGGCAACGTGATTTTTTGAAGCCGGCAATATTTGATTTTTAAGGGGCTGTCGCCTCATGTGACAGCCCCTGAACCAATCAATGGCCTGGTCGCCCACGCCGCCGCCGCAAAGCGAAATACAACTTTCGCTAGCGGCGACGGGTGACGTCGCGGGCACTATATGCGCGGCCTTAGACATATTTGTATTTACATTGTATACCGTTTAATAAAGGGTTTTTTTTCATGGGATTTTGATTACATCAGGCAGGGGGGCCCGAGAAATTTCATGGATAAAAAGGGGGGCTCGGCATAAAAAGTTTGCTCACCCCTGCCTTACAGTATCTTGATACACTGCACTTCAGAGAGAGAAGCACTCTCTACCCACACTACATCTGCAAGTACCTTTCTTCCTGTGATTTTCCCTCAATAAAACTAAGAAAGACAAAAGGACTTGTTGTGCTTTGTAATTATTCATACATCATTCGTGACCCTGGTTCCAGGATAACAGTATACAGCAGGTACCAGGGACGCTGGGAATGGATTGCTGTGTTCCAGCTGTTTATATTTTGCTCAGCGTATTTCTCCACTTAAGAATTATTATTATATTATTATATGCTATGGGATGGCACCATGTGATTATAGTTTTATTTCACCCATTCATTTATCCAAGGGCTTTCAATTGCTTTTTTTTGCTTTTCATTTAAATTAATAAATGTTACATTTTAAGATTACAGATTGTGTATACGGGTAAAAAAAATCGCCAAGGTAATTCTTGTTGTTTAGGAGCTTTACACAAAAAAAACAAACAAAAAAAAAAAGTTATAGCACTTTGTAGGATGAGGGGAGTGCTTACAGCAGAATTTTTTTCTCTTCATTTAATCTTTGTTCTATTTCTCTGACAGTACCGCCATAATCCTTTGGGATTGCAAAATCTATTTGATCCACTTCAGGTTAATATTTCATGGTATTGATCCCATGGAATGATACTGTTATCTTTTGCAAGATGTTTCTATCGTTGCACTAAGAAGAATCTTTGTGCAAGTACAGCACAAAAGCCTTTCTAGAAAGAACGTGCTGTAAGATACAGCCTTAACTGACTACAGAAAATTAGTGAAAGAAATGATTGCAAGTGACCATTGTGAAAGTCACTTGAGAATTAATTGATATTTTATATTCTCAATTTTCTACCATATTTGTATCATACTTGGGTCTGGATAAATCAGGCTATGGTAACCAACAATTGCGATATTACTGCCAAAAAAGTGCATTGTTTTTATAGTAAAATACATCAACTTTGCACTGCTAAAAATAATGCACTTTTCATAGGATCCGTTAAAAATATAGGATCTGATAAACAATAGGCCTAATAACACTTGTTTTTGTATTATTGGCCATACAGTACATCATGTTCCGATATTTATCGGAATGGGGTTTACGGCACAAATACCGCACATTTTTGGTGTTAGCCATATTGGTGTTAGCCCTATCTTTCCATTGTATTGACCATTGTATACAGTTGTGTGAAAAAGAAAGTACACCCTCTTTGAATTCTATGGTTTTACATATCAGGACATAATAACAATCATCTGTTCCTTAGCAGGTCTTAAAATTAAGTAAATACAACCTCAGATGAACAACAACACATGACATATTACACCGTGTCATGATTTATTTAACAAAAATAAAGCCAACATGGAGAAGCTATGTGTGAAAAACTAAGTATACCTTATGATTCAATAGCTTATAGCAGGGGGGCGCAAACTTTTTTCCCTGCGCCCCCCTATCGGCGGTCCCCTCACTCCCACGCCCCCCCTAACCCCCACTCACCTGCGCTCCAGCGTCATGACGTCATGTTGCCATAGCAACGTGACGTCACATGACCTCATGACGCCGCGTTGCCATGGCGACGCAGGAAGGCAGCCGCCGGAGCCTAGGTAAGTGAAAGTTTACAGAGGCCCTGCAGCTCCCCCGGCACTTAATTTAAGTGGCTTCGGGAAGTGCGCAGGGCCTCTGTAAACCCCGCCCCCAGTTTGCGCACCGCTGGCTTATAGAACCACCTTTAGCAGCAATAACTTGAAGTACTGTAATCGTTTTGTGTATGACTTTATCAGTCTCTCACATCGTTGTGGAGGAATTTTGGCCCACTCTTCTTTACAACGTTGCTTCAGTTCATTGAGGTTTGAGGGCATTTGTTTATGCACAGCTCTCTTAAGGTCCAGCCACAGCATTTCAATCTGGTTGAGGTCTGGACTTTGACTGGGCCATGGCAACACCTTGATTCTTTTCTTATTCAGCCATTCTGTTGTAGATTTGCTGGTGTACAAAGTACAATGTGAGGGAATCATGTGACGTCCAAGGCTCTATATAAGTCGAAGTCTCAGATGGCCAGAAGTTAGACAAGAGGCCACATGCTGTGGCTGAAGAGTGAAGAAGATTTACATCTAGAAATACTTACAGCCAAAGACTCTACAAGCAACTGAGGATCAAGGGCTTCGGGTCAAGTTCAGGATCCAAAGTCAGACACCACTGATGCCTTTGGATTACAAATAGGTAATTGGGCCTGGACTTTTTTGCACTTTGTTTTTTTTTTTTACCACCGGCCGTTGTTTTATTTTTATGGTTTTGGGGTGGGTTTTTTTTGTTAGCCATTGGGCTCGGATTAGTTGTTTTATGAGTTTTATGTGTTTAGTTTTTATCAGCCATTGGATTTGTTTTAAAGTATTTTTTTTATAGTTGGGCATTGGCCTTTTATTGGATTGGTTCTGAGGGGCTTCCGCCCTGAAGTTAGCCTTCATCCCAGCAGGGGTAAGTTATCAATTATTTTTAAGGTCAACATTGATTGCCAATGGGGCTATCTCAGCCCCATTGAGGGTGATTACGGTAATAAGACACAATTTTTTTTTACCAGGTGAGATATTAACTTTATTTTAATGGATATTTCAAATCAAGTAGCCTGATGCTGTGTCAATATTTGATAAGTAAGTGGACTTTGTGGAAGCTTACCATATGAGAGAATAGATACAAGAGAAATGTATTCAGAGAGATGGTTTCCACTGGACTGTGAAACACTGTATTTATGTGGAAACGTAGCATAGCACTATTTTTCCCAGTTATTTTCTTTGTTGCTTTCAATGTGCTGTTGGTCCATTTAGCAGCAAAAGGGTTTAAAGATAACTTTGCTTAGGAAACAGCCGACTGGTAAGAACATGTAATCTTCTGAAAAGTAAATGATCTTAACCCTATGAGCGTTGGAGGGGCCGTAACTCCTGAGTACCACAGCCCAAACAGCACAAACGTAACAAACTTAACCTCTATCAATGTAATAAGTCCTATTTGACCATTTGTCCATTCAATCTTATATCATGCCATTCACTGTTCATCCACAAATCTATCCGTTTTAACTTACTGTAACATTTCATTAAAACCCAGTTTTAATCCCAGTATTGGCTCTCCTTGGCAGCAAGTTACTTTATCTCGCTACTGTATACCTCAGGCACCAACATTTGCTTGTAAGCTCCACATTATATTATATATCAGTTCTAATGTTTATTCAGTAGAGAAAAGGCACAAGTATTTTCTGCAATTTACTTGTCACACGAGAACTACGGTAGACATTCTAGTATAGTAGCTGCAGATAATTGCTTGTTTTAAGCAGACAAGCACACGTTAAATGATCTCCCATCTGAACAAAGTGCCAACAGCTACACAGACCTGCATCTGCTTTGGTGGATGTGCTCCAATGCACACTCTTGGTGACTTGTCAATTAAAATACACATTTGTCGCAAAAGAAAGCTTCTTTGTGTCAAATGGCAGATAGAGGTTGGAGTGTGTGATATTCGGAGACAGAGATGAATGCAGATCCCTTCCAAAAGACGACAAGATGCTGCTTATTATTCCAGACAGTGGGCAATAGTGTAAGAGTAATAACACTGAATAGAGATACATCAGTAATAAACCACACATTGATTATGACTGCATTAAGCAGAATTACCATCAACCTTAAAAACATAAGTCATTGCTCTCGTAATTTAGTCTTGAATATCTTGAACAATGATGACATTTTCCGTTAGCACTTACCAGAAGGATCTCCTACTGTGTCTATACGTCCTTCCTACCAACCAATTCGATTGTAAGCTCTTCGGAGCAGGGACTCCCTTTCCAAAATGTTACTGTCATGTCTGAAGCACTTCTCCCCATTATGTATTATTTATATGATTGTCACGTATATTACTGCTGTGAAGTAATGTACCTTAATGGCGCTATATAAATAAAGACATACAATACAATACAATACAGGACATACTTGAAAACGAGAGGTAATTCTCAATGTATTACTTCCTGGTAAAACCTTTTTATAAATAAATTTATTTTTTCGGCAGTAACCAATTGCATTTTCTTTGTTTTTAATCTATATTAATAAATATGAAGTGATGTGAGACTATGAATTGTGTATAGAGGTATTTACCCACATGCGATTCTTGTGCTTTACAAGGCACCTATGAGTTATTGCAGGGGGGCACAATCTTTTTTCCCTGCGCCCCCCTGCTGGTCATCCCCCTCTACTCGTGCCCCTGGCGTCATGATGTCACGTTTTCATGGCAACGTGACATCACATGACCCCACGGCGGCACTTGACGCTGTGTTGCCATAGTGACGCGTCACCAGGAGCGTCTGAATCAAGATAAGTTTTAAGATAAGATTTACAGAGGCCCTGCAGCTCTACCGGCATTCATTTTAATGTATTCGGGAAGCGCGCTGGGCCTCTGTGTACCCTGTGCCCCCCGCAGCGAGTCTCGCGCCCCCCTGAAGGGCACCCCCCACTTTGCACACCGCTGGAGTTATTGCACTGTGTAGGCTCAAACACAAATGGTGAACAGAGTCACCTAGATCCCTATTAGCACGCACTCGTGGTGCACAAGTATATTTAACAAGGATGGATATCCATCGATTTAACAAGTGTCCCACTACCCCAATGAGGGTACAACAACAATAACAGACGAAAAGTCTGTATAAAAACAGAAAATAACAAAACTTTAATGTTGACAAGTAGTCTCGCCGAAACAAGTGTAAGTATGTACATGTGAATTAAAAGAGGAATAAAAATGATCCCCTGAGGGGAGGGTGCCAGGTAAGAAACTGGTGGTGAGATCAATCAGCTTAATAGCTATATTGTGATTCTCAGAGCATCACTACCAATTACTCAAAATAATGTGGTGGTGCGGTATATACAGTTGATATAGCCCTGCTAAGGTGTACACTCCACCAGCTGAATGCACTATTAGCCTCGAGGTTGCGTGCTGGGGTGCTTACAGGCAGGGGCACCTTGATGTGTATAGGTGTTTGTCACTGTACTATCCAACACTGCCTGCACACACAGTGTCTATGCTGCTATAAACCACACTCATAACTATACCTACCTTTGCTGTCGCTGCAGCTGATCATATACCACATGTGCATTCAATATAGCTTGTTTCAGCGTGACTACTCTGTTCACCATTTGTGTTTGTGCCTCATTTTCTCCCTACGCACCTGGAGCCTAATACTAATCTGTATGTTTTGGGTATTGAGCGATAACTGCATGTTTGCATGTTCACTGTGTAGGCTCAGGCAGGTCTTTTTCTCACCCTCTTAGTTAAGATTCTCCTTATGTATTGCTGCTACAAAGCACTAGGGGAACTGTGTACCAATCTTCCAGATTTGCCAATGTGACACTGAATTGATGTAATAAAAATAATTACTTTAATTAAGGTTACCTCAGCAAGATATTAGAAACATGCATCAAATATATGAAACATGACAATATATTAATTGATTCTTGTAACATTTAGGCCGTGATACCCAAGTCACTTGTTCTGTGCCATCAAAATGATTCAATAACAACATTTGTACTCTCTTTGTTTTCTGAAAATGACAGAATCAGCAGGTTTCCTCACTTCAGTGCATCTTACTTCTTTTCCCATGGATATAGCTGATTTAAAGAGTCGTGGTGACCTTTTTGGCATGAACAGAAGGTTACAAACACACGAAAGCTGAAAGATGAGAATGATGCATGTGTTGTCCATGCAATGTTTAGCTACTGTATGATGACAAAGGAAAACAATATATAAAAAGGGAGTACAAAACAAAATCACGAAACATTGAAGAGATTACAGTGGTTTCTTTTCAGCTATGTGTGTGCTGTCGCAAAAGAATAATAGTTACAGATGCTCTTGAAGACCCACAGCGGTGGTGATCTTTCTTAGTTGGTAATGATCGCTGCACAATTCTCTTTCTTTTTCTGTTTGTGTTTCAAGCCCAAAACGCTACAGCTAAGAGACGCGAGCATTACCTCACCCCTTAGTTCTGCTGGGGACAATCAGTTTGCCAAAAGGGAGAAGCTGAGAGGCCCAGCAGAACAGTCAAACCTTTCATGTTATAACACCAGCAGGGATTTCTCATTCAAAAGAAATGACAACTCTTTCAGGTCCATTCTGTTTCCTGGAGCTTATGACAGAGGACAGAACAGCCCCAATGTTAAATATTCTGTCTAAAACGCCAAACCAGTTTCTGGGCTGCCTGACAGAAATGCACTTAGAAGATTTCCAAATGTGTCAGTCACAGTAATGTGCTGCATGTTTAGGCTGTTAAATTGTAGATTATATGAAGATGCAGCAAATACACAATATAAAGACACAAGTATGTGTAGCACATGTACCCCCACCCTCTAGGAGATATGTGTTGTGGCTACAGGTGTTTGTGGTGTGCATACCTGTGAGGGTCAGGAGACCAGGACAGTCTTTTGATGTCATCATCTGGGATTCAGAGCCTCCATCTTCATTGGACTCCAGGGGTACTGGAGGCAGTCCCCACCAGAGCACATACCATAAACCCAGGCCCACTGACTCAATTCCAGGCATGTGTAAAAAGGTAGCAAAGGGATTTATTGGGCATTCACTGCAGATCTTATCACGGCGTGCACAGGGTTCAGAGGATTCCAGGCCTCTTGATGGTGCTTGCTGTCTGAGTCTGGAGCATTCGGATCTTACAGGCCCAGTCAGCCATGAGGGCTGGCTGATCTTTCTCACTCCCAACAGGGAGGAGAAGCTCTCACCCACTCCAAAGGGAGGAGGGGAACAGACTGCCTAAATTTGGCACTGCCTCTCTGAGGATCCAGAAGGGGAGGGATCAAGGTCTGTACCTATACCTGATAGGCCATACACAGGCCATGAGTCACCACCACACTTCTGTCACTCAGAGAGGAGCATGAGGGGGGTCAAAAGCCCACAGAATGGCCTGTCCCAGCCTAGACTTCTAAGTACTTACGTGACAGGGGGAAGAGACAGAGTAGACTAACCATGTTACATATGTTTCAATCTTTTTTTATTGTTTGTACAGGAATATACAGTTTTCACAGTACATTGATCATAACACATTGGGGGGAAAACGACAGGATAAAGAGTCTGGTGCGGAAACATATATTCACTTCTCTACTTGAGATGAAATTACCATTAACATTTTGGTGTCATGTGAGTGGTAACATAGTTACATAGTAGATGAGGTTGAAAAAAGACATAGGTCCATCCAGTTCAACCTATGCTAAATTTAGACAACAGATACTTTATCCTATATCTATACTTACTTATTGATCCAGAGGAAGGCAAACAAAAAAACACATTAAGGGGAAAAATTAATTCCTTCCTGACTCCAAGAATTGGCAATCGGATTAATCCCTGGATCAACATCCTTCCCATGTATACTTATTTGGTATATCCCTGTATACCTTTCCCATCTAATAAGATGTCCAACCTTTTTTTGAACAAATCTATTGTATCTGCCATCACAGTCTCCATGGGTAATGAATTCCACATTTTAACTGCCCTTACTGTAAAGAACCCTTTCCTTTGTTGCTGGTGAAATTTCCTTTCCTCCAACCTTAAGGGATGGCCCGAGTCCTTAGTACTGCCCGTGGGATGAATAGTTCTTTTGAAAGCTCCTTGTATTGTCCCCGAATATATTTGTATATAGTTATCATATCCCCTCTGAGACGCCTCTTTTCTAATGTAAATAAATCTAATTTAGCTAGCCTCTTGTCATATTCTCTAGCCTGCTGTACCCATGCTTGGCCACCGGGACTGCTGCCACTCTCAATGTCTTGTTCTAGCCTGCAGTACCTATATTTATCCACCGGGATTGCTGCTGCTAAACTAAGGAACATTCCAGACTCTGATACCTGACACCTCTGCACCTGTGCTCCACCTCTCAGCCTGCCTATATAAACCTCCCTTTCCTGTTCCTCCTTGCCTGTTTATACTGGTTCCTAGCTTCTGCAAGGTTCCTGTGTTTACTGCTATCCTAGCTATTGCTATCATCCTGTTCCAGTTTCCTCGTTGCCGACCTCTGCTTGTTTCCTGACTTTGCTGCCTGCCGCCTGTCTTGGACCCCTGCTTGTTTCCTGACTTCATTGCCTGCCGCCTGCCTCTGATCTCTGCTTGTGACCCCTACTTCGCTCCCTGCTGTTCCTGCCACTGGGATCCACTTCAGCCGAAGTCCAATCCTTGACAGAATAAACAGGCCCTACCATGGATTCCGCTGGAACAGACCCGGCTCAGGCTCAGACACTCCATGACTTAAAACATATCATGGTTGGTTACCAGGAACAACAAAGACACGTGTTTAATCGTCTTGGCCGCTTGGAAGAACAAGCCGCCACCGCGGAAGCTGAGAATCGTGAACTACGTGCAGCCTTAATCACCTTGTCTGGTCAAAACACTGTGCCTGTGCAAACCGCACCCCGTATATCCCTTCCGGAAAAATTTGGGGGGAAAAAACAATCTTTCCGGAATTTCCTTAATCAATGCAGACTTGTGTTCAAGCTTCAGCCCATCATTTATCATACCGAAGAAGCCCAGGGTGGACTGATCATAACCCTGCTCAAGGATGAGGCCCTTGCTTGGGTCTCCCCTATGTTAGAACAAGATAGCCCACTACTAAGGGACCTGGAGGAGTTCATCGATGCCATGAGTCTTATTTTTGATGACCCAAATCGTAGTGCAACCGCTGAGGCAACTCTGAACAATCTTCGTCAAGGAAGACGCTCTGCAGCTGAATACGCTGCTGAATTCCGCAGATGGGTTAACGATACTGATTGGAATGAGGCCGCGCAGAAATATCATTTTCGGCAGGGTCTCTCGGAGCAAGTTAAAGATGAACTAGCCCGGGTGGAGCCCCCAGAGAGATTTCAGGACTTTGTCCGTTTATGCATCCAAATTGATCGCAGGCTTACGGAAAGATGATTGGAGAGACAGGGGTTCATGCCAAGCAACCCCGGGTTTAGAGATGTCAGTACCCCAAGACGTTCCAGGGAGACTGAGGAGGAGCCGATGCAAGTAAATACACTGCGGGGACCCATCTCCACCGGGGAAAGGAATAGACGCCGAACAGAAGATCTCTGTTTATATTGCGGAAATGATGGCACTATCTCGCTGATTGCCCAAACAAGTCCAGGCGGTCTTCTTTCCAGAGCCCTAGGAGAAATCAGCTGCACGCTATTTCAAAGACTGTTTTCTCTGCTTCTCAAGGGAAAGATAACCCTCCTTCGCTACACCCTCACCTCCTGGTTCCTATTATAATCGAGGAAGGAACACATCGTTTTTCAACCACAGTAATGGTCGACTCAGGGGCGGCAGGGAATTTTATGGACATAGAATTCGCCAAGAACAATTCGGTATCATTTGTAGCCAAGGAATCGCCAGAAAGGATGGAAGTCGTTGACGGTTCTCCCTTGAGCTCTGGACCTGTTACCCATGAAACCAGTAACTTAACACTAATCATGGAGCCCAATCACCAGGAGAAGATTTCTTTTGGTCTCATTCCATCACCTTTGTTTCCAGTGATTCTGGGAATTCCATGGCTCATGATCCATAACCCATTAATTGACTGGAAGACAAAGACCCTCACGTTTTCCTCAGAGCACTGTCAGCTAGCCTGTCTACCTAAAACTCCTATACCAGAGTGTGTAGGAATACATAAGATTTCCTCGTCTCAAGAAAATCTTCTGCCGGCTCCTTACTCTGAGTTTTTAGATGTGTGTGACAAGAAGAACGCAGATACGCTTCCCCCACATCGCTCTTATGACTGTCCCATTGAATTATTACCGGGTGCTGCCATTCCGTTTGGAAGAATCTATTCCCTCTCAGAACCGGAATTGAAGGTCCTCAATGACTACCTACAGGAGAACCTATCAAAGGGTTTTATCCGACCCTCTACTTCTCCAGCAGGTGCTGCGCTCTTCTTCGTGGAAAAAAAGACGGTTCTCTACGCCCCTGCATTGACTATCGGGAACTAAATAAGATTACGGTGAAGAACAGGTACCCATTACCTCTGATTCCTGAACTATTGGAAAGAATTCGGTCAGCCAAAATCTTTACCAAATTAGATCTCAGAGGAGCGTATAATTTGGTCCGCATTCGACCCGGTGATGAATGGAAAACAGCCTTCCGAACCCGTTATGGGCACTATGAATATCTGGTGATGCCTTTTGGACTCTGTAATGCCCCTGCTACCTTCCAGCATTTAATTAATGATGTCCTCCGAGAGTTATTGGACCAATTCGTAGTGGCATACCTGGATGACATCCTTGTCTTCTCAGATAACATCATGGATCACCAGAGACATGTCCGAATTGTCCTTGAGCGTCTCCGTAAGTACAAATTGTACATCAAGTTAGAAAAATGCGAATTTGAAAAGACCAGCATGCAATTTCTCGGTTACATGATCTCTCCCGAGGGTTTGAGTATGGACCCAGGCAAGATTCAAGCCGTGGTGGAATGGCCAATCCCTCGAAATGAAAAGGACATTCAGAGATTTGTGGGTTTTGCCAATTTCTATAGACGTTTTATTAAAAATTTCTCTGGCATTATTGCCCCAATCACCCAACTCACACGGAAAGAATTCCCCTTCAAATGGTCTCCTAAAGCGGATGCGGCATTCGAACAATTGAAGTTCACATCTGCCCCTATCCTCATAAATCCAAATCCAGAATTACCATTCATCTTGGAAGTGGATGCATCCGACTCTGCTGTTGGTGCCATTCTGTCACAAAGAATTGGACCCAAGATGCTCCTTCATCCATGTGCCTTTTATTCATACCAAATGTCAACAGGTGAACGAAATTATGACATCGGAAACAAAGAACTCTTGGCTATAAAAGCTGCATTCTCTGAGTGGAGACATCTACTGGAGGGGGCCAATCATACAATTACGGTCTTTACGGATCACAGGAACTTAGAATTCATTCGATCTGCAAAGAGACTGTCTGCGCGACAAGCCAGATGGGCTCTCTTCTTTGCAAGATTTCAGTTCCACATCTCATACCGCCCTGGCTCCAAGAATGGGAAAGCCGACGCCTTGTCACGGTCCTTTCCTAATCCTAGTTCAGACAAAGAGCAAGAAGAAACTATTCTTCCAAAAAGAAATTTTTTGGGTGTCACATTCTCTGCCGATCTCCTCACACGAATAAAAGGAGCCTACTCAAATGACACTTTTCTTAAAAATCCTCCTCCGGAAGCAGAACTATTTCTATGGGATGGTCTCTGGAACTGTAAGGATCGTCAGTTCGTCCCTAAGGAGGTAAGATTAGAGATGCTCCAATTAATGCACGACTCCCGACCCGCTGGTCACCCAGGTGTCCTCAAGACACAGGAACTGTTATCTCGCTCTTTTTGGTGGCCTAAATTAGCACAAGATGTTAAAGACTATGTCCTCTCCTGGGAGACTTGTGCTAGGACCAAGACCCCTCGAGCATCACCTGTGGGTTTACTGCAGCCTCTTCCGGTTCCAACTCGTCCTTGGGGGTCCATATCAATGGATTTTATTGTTGACCTGCCCCGATCAAATGGACATAATACCATCCTGGTAGTGGTGGATCGACTTACAAAGATGGCTCACTTCATTGCAGCACAGACTCTTCCTTCTGCAGACCAGACAGCCAAGTTGATTGTGAAAGAGGTGTTTCGGCTTCACGGGGCTCCTGATGAGATCATATCCGATAGAGGGGTACAATTCACAGCAAAATTGTGGAGGACCTTGTGTTCCTCTCTAGGAATTCGTTTAAATTTATCGTCTGGTTATCATCCACAATCCAATGGCCAGACAGAAAGGACCAATCAGACTTTGGAACAATACTTACGATGTTTTGTTTGTCATCTCCAGGATGACTGGATTGATTTCCTACCATTAGCTGAGTTTTCTTACAACAACTCACATCATTCATCGACTCAGAAGAGCCCCTTTTTCTCAAATTATGGATTTCATCCAACCTTTATTCCTCATTTTCCATCTTCGGGCCCCATTCCGGCAGTTACAGAGAAACTGGAGACTCTGCGAGACATCCAGGAGACCCTCAAAGAGACACTTCGTGAGAATCAAGTAAAGTACAAAAGAGCAGCAGACCAACACCGCAGACCCTCCCCAGAATTTCAAGTCGGGGATAAAGTCTGGCTTTCTACAAAAAATCTACGTCTAAAGGTTCCAACCATTAAATTGGGCCAAAAATACATCGGGCCGTTTCGCATCTCAGCACTAATAAATCCAGTGTCCTTCAGATTAGAGCTTCCAGAGACCATCAAAATACACCCTGTGTTTCATTCTTCTCTGCTTAAACCTTTCCGTGAGAACCAGTTTCCTGGACGGAGACTTCCTCCCCCTGAACCCATCCTCGTGGATAACGAAGAGGAATTCAGTGTGGAAAGAATTTTGGATTCCAGGTTACACCGAGGGAAACTACAGTACCTGGTTCACTGGGGGGCTATGGCCCAGAGGAGAGGTCTTGGGAACCCAAAGATTTTGTACATGCTCCGCGACTAGTCAAAGCTTTCCACCAACGATATCCAGACAAGCCTAGCAAGGATCGTCCGGAGAACGCTCTTGGGAGGGGGGAGTAATGTCATATTCTCTAGCCTGCTGTACCCATGCTTGGCCACCGGGACTGCTGCCACTCTCAATGTCTTGTTCTAGCCTGCAGTACCTATACTTGTCCACCGTGATTGCTGCTGCTAAACTAAGGAACATTCCAGACTCTGATACCTGACACCTCTGCACCTGTGCTCCACCTCTCAGCCTGCCTATATAAATCTCCCTTTCCTGTTCCTCCTTGCCTGTTTATACTGGTTCCTAGCTTCTGCAAGGTTCCTGTGTTTACTGCTGTCCTAGCTATTGCTATCATCCTGTTCCAGTTTCCTCGTTGCCGACCTCTGCTTGTTTCCTGACTTCGCTGCCTGCCGCCTGCCTTGGACCCCTGCTTGTTTCCTGACTTCGCTGCCTGCCGCCTGCCTTGGACCCCTGCTTGTTTCCTGACTTCACTGCCTGCCGCCTGCCTCTGATCTCTGCTTGTGACCCCTACTTCGCTCCCTGCTGTTCCTGCCACTGGGATCCACTTCAGCCGAAGTCCAATCCTTGACACCTCTCCTCATAAGTTAGATTGTCCATCCCCTTTATTAATTTGGTGGCTCTTCTCTGCACTCTCTCTAGTTCCATAATGTCTTTTCTTAGGATTGGTGCCCCAAATTGTACTCCATATTCAAGGTGTGGTCTTACTAATGCTTTGTAAAGGGGCATAATTATGTTTACTTCCCTTCCATCCATTGCCCGTTTGATGCAAGATAAGATCTTGTTTGTCTTTGCAGTTACTGCATGACATTGGGCACTATTGCTAAGCCTGCAGTCTACAAGCACTCCTAAATCCTTCTCCATCAAGGATTCCCCCAATATATCTCCATTTAATTTGTAAGTCGCCTTTTTATTCTTGCATCCCAAATGCATAACCTTACATTTATCTGTATTAAACCTCATTTACCATTTACCTGCCCACGTTTCCAGTCTCTCCAAGTCCTTCTGAAAAGAAATTACATCCTGCTCTGATTCTATTACCTTACACAATTTAGTATCATCAGCAAAGATGGAGACTTTGCTCTCGATCCCAACCTCAAGGTCATTAATAA
Organism: Ascaphus truei; assembly: GCF_040206685.1. Taxonomy (NCBI): domain Eukaryota; kingdom Metazoa; phylum Chordata; class Amphibia; order Anura; family Ascaphidae; genus Ascaphus; species Ascaphus truei. Next base: position 93,972,939 of record NC_134483.1, on the reverse strand, counting down.
ACAAGTTAAAAAGCAGGGGTCCCAGTACCGATCCCTGAGGTACTCCACTCACGACTTTAGCCCAACCTGGAAAAGTTCCATTTATGCCAAGCCTCTGTTGTCTGTCCTTTAACCAGTTTTCAATCCAGGTGCATATATTATTACTGAGTCCAATTTTCTTTATTTTGTACACCAACCTCTTGTGTGAAACCGTATCAAAAGCCTTTGCAAAATCTAAGTAGACCACACCAACTGCATTACCCTGGTCTAGATTCCTACTTACCTCCTCAAAGAAACAAATAAGGTTAGTTTGGCAAGATCTATCTTCATAAATCCATGCTGACTATTACTAATAATTTTGTTTTCCATTAGGTATTCCTGAATATTATCCCGTATTAAACCTTCAAGTAGTTTCCCTACTATTGAAGTCAGGCTTACAGGTCTGTAATTTCCCGGTTGGGATCTAGCTCCCTTTTTAAATATAGGCACCACATCTGCTTTACGCCAATCTTGTGGTACTGAGCCTGTGGAAATGGAGTGCTTGAATGTTAAATATAATGGTTTGGCTATTACTGAGCTTAACTCCTTGAGAACTCTTGGATGTATGCCATCGGGGCCAGGTGCCTTATTTACTTTCACTTTTTTAAAGTCCCTTATGAACTTCTTCCTCAGTTAACCAATTGTTCATTAATATGGAGGTTGTGCCTTCCTCCTGCGGCACTACTATTGAACTTGATTCTTCCCTGGTAAACACAGAGGCAAATAATTTGTTTAATACCTCAGCTTTTTCCTTATCTCCAATAACCTGCCTACCCATCTCACACTGAAAGGGTCCTATATTTTCTTTTCTCATTTTTTTTGTTATTTAGGTACTTTAAAGAACTTTTTAGGGTTGACCTTACTTTCAATTGCAATCCTTTTTTCATTATCCATTTTTGCTAATTTGATTGCCCTTTTGCAATTTTTGAAAAGAAAGGTGATGTATAATAGCGCTAATGACAATAGACAATATACCCTGCTTGAAGGGTGAGCCCTAGTGGTAGAAAGGCAGCCTGATGTAATCTGATGGTACAATCAGAATAAAAAGCATAAAACAAAGAGAGATACCAGCGCCTAATGAGTCCAAATAAGTGGAATCCTGGACATCCAGTGGAAATGGCTCAAGTCCCAAGATGATCTTACTCTATGGGTGACCAGATAGGACTTCGTTCATGGGAAGTGGAACATTTTACTTTGTTTGGACACTTTTGAGGACAAGCAGTACAAGTGCTGAGTTCTGCGGTCTAGTGTTAGAGGGGCAGAGAAGCGAGGATCGCCATTTCCTTTGGCTTCGTTGAAGATTTGCCAGGCTTTGACGCCACGTCCGGTGACGTCACTACCGGTTCCGGCACACGACGGAGACGCCCTTTCCGGTTTTTGTCAACCAGGAGACACAGAAGGATCGCACGGCTTCCAGGGCACTCTGCGGACCCTCTACACGTGGAGAACAGTCCACACCAGTTCACTTCTATTAACCATCTGCCGTCCTGTGAGTGTTACTCAGGTTTTAACCGACCGGAGCGGCGTTCCAGATTTTGTACAACATTTTATCCAATCGAGTTATATTAAACTAACTTTTATTATTAGCTTTGCTTTGTGTTTATCTGTCCTGTTGTATCTGTCTGTCTTGTCATTAGTGACAGCCAGTCTGTGAATCTATGTCTGTGTAAATTGTCATAGCTGTGTTGCACTAAAAATCTCTTTTTTCATTTCATGTTCCACTTCCCATGAACAAAGTCCTATCTGGTCACCCAAAGACTAAGAGACTGCTGATCATCTTGGGACTTGAGCCATTTCCACTGGATGTCCAGGATTCCACTTATTTGGACTCATTAGGCGCCGGTATCTCTCTTTGTTTTATGCTTTTGCAATTTTTGTTACATTCCTTATAATTCTGATATGAGGTCTCCGTCCCTTCTGACTTAAAGAATCTAAACGCCTTCCTCTTCTTGTCCATTTCCTCCCCCTACCTGTTTATTTAGCCACATTAGTTTTGACTTATTTCTTTTATACTTATTACCCAAGGGTACACTGATAAGTGTGCTTTTCTAACAATGTTTTAAAGACTGCCCATTTATCTTCCACATTTTTCTCTGCAAAAACATCATCCCATTGTATTACTACTAGATTAGACCTCAGTTTATTAAAATCTGCTTTACTAAAGTTGAAGTCCTTTGTTGAACCCAAGAAATCTATTATTTGATCATTTATTTCAAATGACCATGTTATGATCACTGTTACCCAAATGTTCCAGGACTTGAATATTTGTTATTACTTCTACATTGTTTGATATCACCAAATCCAGTATTGCCCCTCTCCTGATTGGTTCCTCAATAATTTGGGCCATATAATTGTCTTTAAGCACCCCCAAAAACCTGTTTCCTTTTGTTGTAACGCTAATCTCATTGCCCCAGTCTATGTCTGGATAATTAAAATCCCCCATTATGCAAACAAGACCCAGTTTTGATGCCTTTTCCATTTACAAAAGTATTTTAGCTTCCTCAATCTCACAGATATTTGGTGGTTTATAGCATATTCCCACAAACATTTTCTTAATACTTTTACCTCCACTGCTAATTTCTATCCACAAAGTCTCTACATTTTCATCATTCCCTTCATAAAGATCATCCCTTATAATAGGTTTTAGATCCGGTTTAACATATAAACATACTCCACCTCCCCTTCTATTTGTTCGATCCTTCTGAAAAAGAGAATAACCCTCTAAATTAACTGCCCAGTCATGAGTTTCATCCCACCATGTTTCAGTAATGCCTATGATATCATACTGCTCCCTTGCAGCTATTAATTCAAGCTCCCCCATTTTATCTGTCAGGCTTCTTGCATTAGCAAGTATGCATTTAAGTTTTTTTTCAGTCAGTACTATTATCTTATCTGCTCCTTCCTTTCTGCGCCCACTTGGTTTAGTCTTTAGAAGTTTTCTAGTATTATCTGTATTTACTATGGGTGTCTCATTGCTTATCAAACTCGCACTTGCCCCCATTCTACCTCCATACCACCTTGTATCCTCCTCTTTTCCATTTAGTTCATTATCTGTTTCATTCCCCTCCCCCCTCCATCCTTTTTTAAAATCTCCTCCAACCTTTTTAGCATTCTCCCCCCTAGCACAGAAGGATCCTTAATTGAGGTGCAATCCGTCCCTAGATTATAGATGGCACCTCTCAGAAAAAGAGTCCCAGTGCTCTAAAAACCCAAACCCCTCCTTCCTGCACCACTTTCTTAGCCATGCATTAACCTCCCTGATCTCTGACTGTCTCCCTGCGTGTAAGGATCAGCACTGCGGGTATATCCGCATCCAGCGCATCCTTACCTTTTTCTCAGGCCGTTCGGGCTCCCCGGTGGCATTCCCCGCTCCTGGCTGCTTCCCCTGCACTCCCTGCCCACGCGCGTCAGCCCTGCGGGCGCACGCACACTCTAGCTGCCATTTGTTGGTGCCGGGCGCCTGGCTCCGCCCCCGCTGACGCGGCACATGCTCCTTGCGTGTCGCCGTTCACTTCCCATCAGCTCCGCCTCCCTGCTTCTCCCTCCTTACCTAACCTTCCCCTGTCTGTCCCTCTGCTCCGCCTCCTCTTCTGTCTGCTCCTGGTTCCTCCGGTGCATCCTCTCCATGTCCCGCCTCCTCAGGTGTCACGCACATAACCGGCACGCTCCTTCCCCACCTACCTTGCCTCTCAGGACCTCCTTCCTCTCTCTCTCCTCCCCGGTCCGTCCCTCCGTTCCTCCCCTTATTCTGACCACTCCCTTTCCCCATAGCAACTCTGCTTTACCTGGGTTTTATCTGGTTCACTCCTCTGTCCCTCCCCTCTCTCCCATTGGTCTCAAGTTTCCTTCCTCTGCTCTCCTATTAAGTTCCTCTTTGGGCCGCTCTTCTGTCACTCCCCTTTCTCTGATTGGTCCCAGGTACCCTATATAAACCCTCTTCACCATTTCCTCTTTGCTCTGCATAGCTTCTGTACCTTGGTGCTGTCTGCTCTTGCCTGGCCTCTCGTCTTTTCAGTGCTGCCCTTTTCCTGGTATCTTTGCTGACCTCCCTGGATTTGACCTTTGCCTTGAACTCGACGACGCTGCTCTCTGGAACCCTAGAACCTTGCTTTGGACTTCTACGCTGCAGTCCTCTATTATCCTTGAACACGGCACACGGACAAACTACTTCGCTGCTCTCTCCACTCCACTACCCAGGCTTATGGACAAAAGTGTATGCGGACCTCTCCAACCCAAGACCCTTGGCATACGGAATTAAGCCTTCTACGCCGGAGTTGTCAAGTAAGGTACTCTTTACATTCTGGTACCCGGATCACCAACGCAATTACCACACTCCGGCCGTACCCCCGTTTGCTGTTAGGTGTGTGGTTTTACCCTTTCCACCTCAGTCCCGGGATCTCGTCTGGCTTGTGGGCAGGCCGAGCGTTACATTATGCAGAGCCCAACAGACCCAGACCCCCCTGAGGTGGAAGATACCCTAACCACCATTTCCAAGCACTTTAATTTTTTGGACAATAAAGTCTCCACCCTTAATCAGCAAGTCAATACCCTCTCTCTGCAGATTCCCCAGGGTAGTGTCCCCATGGCTTCCTCCATTGTTTCCCGTGAAGCATCAGGTCCCTCAGACTTACAGATACCTACTCCCAGTAAATACGCGGGAGATCCGCTGGCATGTCGCGGTTTCTTGAACCAATGCGAGATACAATTTGAGCTCTCACCTTCTCGCTTCCCCATGGATCGTTCCAAGGTAGCCTACGTGTACTCCCTCCTCACTGGCGCTGCATTAGTCTGGGCCTCACCTATCTGGGAACTGAAACCTGAACTCACTTACAATTATGCCAATTTCAAAAGAGAATTCCGATTAGTGTTTGACACTCCAGGACGCAGTGATATGGCGGCATCTTCTTTGTTCCATATTTCGCAGGGTCGGAGGTCAGTGGCGCGTTACGCACTGGAGTTCCGGACGATTGCAGCGGAGACGGACTGGAACGACGGGGCTCTCTCCCCGCCTTCTGGCAAGGGCTGTCGGAGACACTAAAGGATGAATTGGAGGCTCGTGAAAGGCCATCCTCACTGGAGGCTCTGATTTTTGTATCTGAGCATCCTGATTCCCCACTTTGCTGGAGGAACTATTCCCCTGGCTGCTAGAGGAATTAGTCTCCCCCAGCCTTGCCATTTCTGCCCCGACATTCCCAATATCTTCACTCAACACGGCAAATCTATTGGGATGTGTCAGCTCAGAAACGACCTGCTTCTCCCTATTGACCCTGCTTCCTCTTCTAACTGTCACCCAGCTACCTACCTGCTCCTCACTAACGGCAACCAAGCTACCTACCTGCTCCTCACTAACAGCGCCACCATCTGCACCACTAGTCGAAGCAAGGGCCTGCTCAGTGAGCCCTAATTCCCTTTGAAGATTGCCAATGTCCCTCAATATTTCAAGTTGCCTCTTCAGATCAGCAATCTCTGATTCTAAAGAGACCACCCGCTCACACCTCTCACAGCGGTATGCTCCTTGGAACAGCTGCTCCAAGTGCACATACATGTGGCAAGCTGTGCATTGAGTAACATTTTCAATCCAGCTCATTCTAGCAACTATGAAGTTTAGAAGTACTAACAGTAAACTATACTTCAATATACTATACCCTGTTTAACCGCTTCCTTGTTCAAACTGCTTCTGGTTCTAACTGCACACACATTAAACAACCAGCACTTCAAATCAACAACACGGATCAGTCAGTACACGCAAGCTCAGGATTCGTTAGAAGCCTCTGTTTAAGTAGGGACACCCACCAGGTATTTTAGGTTATCAATTAACTAACCCCACCCACTGCAGGTGTGTTAGGCCAGCCAATTAACCAACCACACCCACTCTGCCTCAGGCAGGAGAAAGGGGGGGAAAAAAGTTACAGGCTTCAAATTACAGCACACTTTAAAATAAATTAACCCACTGCACACTCCCCAAATACATGTTTTATGTCTGTCCGTTCTCCCGGGACACTGTAGATTTTAACTTTACTGTATTCCCTGAGAGAAACTTAAAAGTACTTTTTATTCATTTTTGAATAACATGAAACAATATAAATACAATAATTCATGGGGGGGGGGAGAGACTTATCAATAACTACTATACCCCCCTCCCACAAGCTTCACTTTTTAGGTAAACAGAGAGAACAAATCTTGTTTCTGAGTCATTTTGAGAGTTGCAGGTATGTGGCACTAATAGGGCACAATGGGACTTTTGGTCACGGCCATTTAACCGCGACCAAATCATCACTGACGCGCCAACACCATAACTATTGACCGCTAAACGGCTGCGGCCAAACGTCCTAGAACGCCAATAGGGTTAAAATAAGTTGCACACCTCGTAAGCATCACATACCTCCTTGGAATCTAACACATACTGAAGCAATATATGTTTTGTAACTCTGCATTATATACAGTTGTCCCACTACTCATGACATTGCACTTTTGCACGCTCAGTGGGAAACCACTCATTGTAATTTATTATTTTATATGGTGTGCATTGGAAGTTGGACCCAGAGATCTTGTACTCTTCTCACAATCTAAATTTGATGCCTCTGGCAAAAGGAGATAAACTATCTTGTTCAAGGTCATAGTTTTCTGGCAATAGATCTCAACGTTCCCAACTTCAAGGACTAGTAGCTATCCCACAATGTCATTCTGTGTCAAAATTGTGGGAAAGGACACAAACAATTAATGCGGCAGTAGTGGCACTAAGATAAGTGAGGGTCTGGGACTTTATGGATATACTTTGCATACAGTACGACATGCTCAATAAAGCAGTGCCACAAGCAAAGGCTTCCCAAATATCAATGGGATGCAGTGACTTTGTGCCAAATTAAAACTGTTTTCAATAGAACTGTAATTAATGCTTATTTGTGCTCCAGTTTTTCTCCATTTGTGCAAAATGGGAGCAATGATAACAATGATCCTTTTTCTCTCTTTGCAAATCCTGTTCTCTCATACAGTACACGTTTTCTCTGATTCATCTTGTGAATTTTCTGGCAGGGGAAGTAAGATTTTCAGGCCAAGCCACATCATCAAGGGATGAGGATTCAGGATTTAACACAAAGGATCCCTCCCTGGTCATGCTTTACTCTGAAACTCCCCACTTTCACTGGGAAAACACACATGGAATACAAATTCATAACTGAACAAATAATTGAGAATTACATTATGTGCTTGAAAGGGTTGAAAATAATGTTATAATTGCATTTTTATAATATCCCAAGTTTGATATTTTTCCAGTGCTTCTACATTATAGCATTGCAAAGTAGTTTCCCAATGTACTGTAATATCAGCATGAGAAATAAATAATGGCAGCATACCTAGTGTTAATACTGTATATTAACAATGAATAATTCATGCAAAAATTGGTACAATTACATAGTTGAATTTTTTTTTAAGATGTCTGTAACACCCCTTCAGTCTATTATAGGAAACACAGCAGTGACTTACCTGGCCTAATGGGTTATAGCTGAATGGTCCCGAGTTCTTTATCCTAGGGGTAAAGCATTATAAAGCCCTATGTCTCGTGGTGTTTATGTACTTTATTCTTTTTAGTGCTTCAGTGCCTCCGCCTGGTGACTATCTGTGAAATCTCCCAATAACTGATGGTAAGTTGCGTTAAGGCCCAATGAAAGGAAGATATAGAAACAGGCACAATATGTGAGTTTTAATTAATAATGCTTCACCTGCACCTAGTCAGAGATGTTGAGTCCTGCCTAGGGCTTCCAGATTCTGTGTCCCTATCTAACTACAGTAACGAAATGGAATAGACTTTGTCTTAGCACTCACATTCCTGTTTGCACAGTAGGGATGACGACTAGGTCTTAGATGCATTTGGATCTGTAGACAGGAGCGCGGCTATCATGGTTGGAGTCACTCTGTCCCCTTAAGGTTATAGAAATACAATTTGTATAGGTGCTGTCCTTCGGTCCCCTTAAGGTTAAATAATTTTTTTCTGATATACGTCTAATACAGACTCTTTAATGTTATTTCAGATCATGGGAGGAGTGGCCCAGTGAGTAAAGACACTGACTGGCACTGAGTTTGAAGCAGGGGAGCCTGGTTCAATTCCCCGTGTCGGCTCCTTGTGACCTTGGGCAAGTTACTTTATCTCTCTGTGCCTGAGGCATCAAAAACATAGATTGTAAGCTCCACGGGACAGGGACCTGTGCCTACAGAATGTCTCTGTAAAGCGCTACATAAAACTAGCAGTGAACATGAACATCAAGAACATGATATTATTATTATCTGGATCTTTATCAGCGATAATTCTGACTTTTAGCTATTAGGTATAGTGCAGATTTTTTCCTGGTCTTTAGATATCCAATTCTGAGAAGAACTCACAGGCTTGAGTTTCAAAGTCTGGATCTGGTCTAACAGTCCGATGTTACTAGTAAATACTGTATTTTATCTACCTGGTAGCAGCTACAAGTTTAGGATGCCTAATCCTGGTCACTATCTGAGGTCAGAGAACGGTTCTGTCTATAACAGTCTCCTCTGTGCTATTAACCAGGAGAATGAGATGTATGTACGGTAGCTTTCCTTTACAGCTCCCTAGGAACAGCTTTTGTCTCAGGATTGATCTGCATACACTGCAGAAGCTGCACAGTACAGCACACTATCAGAGTAACCTAAATCATATATTAATAAAGTCTGATTGCAGGGATTTTAACACACCTATGAGAAAACGCTATGGGTCAAATGTCATTTAGAATAAATCATAAAATATTAACATATTAAATCAGTTGATGTGCTGCTTTTATTTATTTGTTCACTTGCTCTCTGGCCTTTATTCAGTACTGTATGTTGTATTTAAACTGCTTCCTTGTGCTGGAGAAGATTTTACTACCAGTACTTTGAATGCAGCTAAACTCCTTTGCAACCCTGGAGTCATCAAACTTTGATATACCAACATTTCTGTATTATTATCACAAAATATGCATTATTTTCAGTGGGCAAGTCATTAACCCATTCCCACTCATTACTGCCTCTCAGTGTGCCTCTCCCGCTTTTCTTTTCTCTTTTCTATGAGCTCCCTCTTAGGAGCTCACTATTTTTAGCGGGCGGCAGCAAGAGTGAATGCAACCAACTTTTTGAATCATTATCTGAGACAGCACGATCATGGAACTTCATTATTTGTGACTTTGGAACTTTGTCCGGATTGAATTTGTTATTTTCGGGACTCCGTTCATAAACTCCATGGGATTTTCTGCTGCAAAGATAAGACTGTCTACGTTTTACTGTTCTTATGCATAGAGCTAGTTTTTAGCTGATTTTAATTGGTATCTCTTATTGTGTATATCTGTACACATATTATATTCTACCTGTATGTTATTTTTGTGCTGTTATATATTGTAGACAATTGCTGGTATTTATATAGCCTGTGATGTCACATTTGATTGGCAAATAGTTCTCACGCCTGTGATTGGCTGTGAGAATCATGTGCCTATTTTTTTTTTTTTGGAAGTGACGTCATGTAAAGGAAGTGAAGCCAGCCAATCAGAATGGCTGTGCTTCATTTCCCTTTAACATGACGTCATTAATGATCGGGACATTTCCATGCACAGGAGATACCGGCACTCCATAATGGAGCCTGTATCTCGGGAAGTAGGTGGTCCCCAGACTTGATATTAATGCGGTTCAGCTCCGGAGACCCCCTACTACATTACTGTAAGTTTAAAATGAAATAAACCCCCGCGATTGTGCCTGTGAGAGGCGCGCAGTTAGAGTGACTGATTCAGCCTACCTCTTACTGCGCGTCTATTACAGACAGGCAGACCCCAATATGACTCACACAGCAGGGACCCCTGCTGTGTTAATCTGTTGGGCCATTATAGTCTGTCCCAGCAAAACTAGGGAATATATCTCAACCTACACGCGGCATAACACAACATTTACCCAGGTAAATGTTCGAATAACAGCCGCTGCATCTGTATGTCAAATTATTCAGCAAATTGTTACAACAGAAATTCAAGCAAATATGCATGAATGCACCCTCAAAAAAACATTGCAAAACAAACATGAACAATGGGGAAATTAAAATTCTCAAAGAATTGAGGTTCAACTTAAACATTGTCATCCGAGTGGCTGACAAAGGTGGTGGCATAGTTGTTCAGGACCGGAAGGATTACTGCATAGAAGCCGATCGTTTACTTTCGATACGGCTTCCTATGAACAAGTAAAGCAGGATCCCACTGTTGAATTTCTCTGATCAATAAAACAATTACTTGATATGGCCTTACGACATTTTTTGTTAATCTCATCACCAACCGTAACCATCTCCTATCACATTCCAAAAATTCAAAAGTCCCTCACCAATCCGCTTGGCCACTCTATTATTTCGGTTATCAATTCCCTTACGTACAATTTGTCTCAATATTTAGATTATTATTTACAGCCACTGGTCACGGAACTCCCTTCCTATCTCAAAGACACTACTGCAGTGTTACAAACACTGCAGAAAGTTTTATATGGAAGAAGGGTTATAGACTGGCATTGTTGGACGTTATATATACACTGGCGACACACTTTATTCGAGCTCGGCTAGTCCCACGAATTCGGGTATACCCGGGTGTATTGAGGTTTGTGACTGTTTTCTGCCCGAGTGCATTGGGTTATTTTCCAGGCAGGGATTGAAGCATTTTATTCCCGCTGGCTGCAATACTGCACAGTATATATATATATACTGCATTACAATTCATGAATTTATGCCATCTGGTAGACACGCGAAGCATTGCAGCCTATTAAATCCTAATCATTATCATTTAACAGATCAGCCGCCCGTCAGCCAGGCATGAACCCAGGCTGGGAAGGCAAACACAACGGGGCTTGTCAGAGGTGAGGAGCGGCGCATTCCAGGTATCTGCCAGGTACATACTGGGTATTTGCTCGAATAAAGTGTGTCGGTGCAGTATATGTATACTCCATGATAAAGGCTGTCTAGCTATTAGGCATTTTTTGAACTCTAGCAATCTGTTCCCACTTCAACAGATTGATTTTCTAATAGCTTCCATTGAGTTCATATTGAAACACAATTATTTTTTGTTTGAATCAAAATATTATTTACAGATATTGGGGACAGCCATGGGCACCAAATTTGCTCCATCTTCTGCCAATTTATATATGGGATGGTGGGAGCTTCAGACAGTAATAGTATACCTCCTCCAAAGCTCATTTTGTGGAGGAGGTATATAGATGATATATTAATTATATGAAACGGTGACGAACCATCTCTCTTAGATTACGTTGTGACGCTGAATGATAATTCATATAATCTTAAATTCAGCGGAGAGAATAGCAAATAGATTATACATTATCTTGATCTTGAAATATTCATACAGAAGGATCAGATATGTACAAAAACTTTCTTTAAGGATACGAATGTGAATTCTTACATCCACCCTTCAAGTTGTCATCATAGGCCATGGGTAAACAATATACCATACAATCAATTCCTCAGGTTAAAGAAGAATTGTACCCATGAGGAACAGTTCTAAAATCAAGTATTATTCCTCAAAAATCGTTTCCTACAAAAAGAATATAAAGAAGAACTCATCAATGAGGCAATAAGTAGAGTAAAAAAAAGTAAGTCTATTAAAATACCAAAACAAGACTAGAAACAACAAAAAGTTAACCTGTATTGAAGGCCTTTTACCAACTGGGGAAAATACAAGTGGAATTGCAACTTGTCTTTCAGAATCTACATTTGTAAAAAAGGACACATTTCCAGTGTTTATCACACAATACAATGAAATACATAGAGCCATTCAAAAGGCTTAAATAAACACTGGAAAGTACTTGCATTGGATCCCATTTTTTGAACCGCTTTGGATCCAAAACCACAAATTGTATATAAACGAGCAGAAAACTTAAGGGTATATTGGCCCCCATTGTAAAACATACTGGACACCTAACAAGCTCCTATTGAACCCCCAAAATGACCACAACATATATATAAGCATATGAGTGTCACAGAGGAGTGCTACTGAGCATGGCAATATATATTTTAAAACCAGAGACAGAACATAAAACACAGACAAAGCTCAGTTTTTAGCACATCCATTGAGACTCATACACGGTACAGTGCCTAAATATATATGTATAAATATCTAATAAGTAAAATGGTCTTTTAGTTTGACATTTTTGGCCAAAATTGTTGTAAGCCCCTGAGCCAACGCCAAGGCAGACCACATATCAGGCGTCCCTAACGCTAATATAAATTCTTAATAACCTGTGTGATAACAGGAAGAATGATTTATAGTAAATCTGTCAGCACTCATATGCTTATATATATGTTGTGGTCATTTTGGGGGTTCAATAGGAGCTTGTTAGGTGTCCAGTATGTTTTACAATTCTTGTCCAGCTAGTCATGGCTGATTGGAGGGTGGCAACCTCCTTCCTAATTTAAGCTCACCCCCTCCCACATTTAAATGGTTATGGGCTCACTCCATAGCATCTTCCACTCAGGGGAACTTGCCTGCTTGCAGTTTGGCTGTGACATCTCTAATACAGAGTGCTTTTCCTGGTAATGTACAGGTTAATAAAAGCTTCAGTCAGACTCAGAACTTTGCAACTAATATTGACAGATTTACTATAAATCATTCTTCCTGTTATCACACAGGTTATTAAGAATTTATATTAGCGTTAGGGACCCCTGATATGTGGTCTGCCTTGGCGTTGGCTCAGGGGCTTACAACAATTTTGGCCAAAAATGTCAAACTAAAAGACCATTTTACTTATTAGATATTTATACATATATATTTAGGCACTGTACCGTGTATGAGTCTCAATGGATGTGCTAAAAACTGAGCTTTGTCTGTGTTTTATGTTCTGTCTCTGGTTTTAAAATATATTGGCCCCCAGCCAACTTAAAACTGAACCACAAAAAAAGCACTTTAAGATCTCATTTGTAGCTAACTGGCAATTTCCGATGCAATAAATGTAAAGCTTGTAAATATATGTTGACCGGTAAACAAGCTACGTCTTTTGCCACGAAACGAAGTTACAAAATCAACAGCTTTATTAATTGTTTCACTACCCATGTTGTTTATCTCATCCAGTGTAAATATGGATTCCAGTATTTTGGAAAAACTAAAAGAAATTTAAAGATTTGTATACTGGAACACTTGAGAAACATCCAAAACATCTACAAGTTAATAGAGAAGAAACAACCACTTACTCACTTATTGAAACACTTTTTGGAAATCCTAATTGTGATCCAAACGAACTCAAGTTCATGGGCCTTGAGGTTGTAGCTGCCAATAAAAGACTGTGCAATACAGATCTTAGACTCAGTAAGAGAGAGCAGTTTGGGATATATACTATTCAGTCCAAACACCCTCAAGGTCTTAATGATTATACTGTATAGAGATAGTTCCTTTTCTGAGACAATGAAATAATCCTCTTTTAAGTTAAATATTAAGTACACAGTTTTGTAATCATTAGGGTCCAAGTCAAAACTATTCCTTGATTCTTTTGACCTTCTGACTTTGACAGATCAGATGTTATTATTAATGTTTTAAACATATCATATTACCATTTTATTATTTATGATATTAATTATGTATTAAAATCTAACAGCAGTACTGTAGAAAGATCGTGCTTCCCTAGGGAACAAGAAAAGGGTAGGGATGGATGAGGGTGGAGTGATCAGCAGTGTGTGGTGAGAAGAAACTTTGGGGAAGGGGGTGGGATGTGAGAGGATTGCTATGTGGATAGGGCCAGGATTGGGAGAAATGTTGCCACAGAGAAGGAATAGTATTGACTAAGGAGAGGATAAGAGAGCAGGATAGGGTTTTTTTTATTATTGTTTGAGGTGATGGGGTGGGGTGTGATGTGAGAAACAGGCGTTGATACCTACAGAATGTGGGAGATGACAGTAGAGAATGGGAAATTAAGTAAGATGGTTTGTGGGTAAAACTGTGAGAGCTAGGGCTAGAGGCAGAGTGCATGTGAGAGTGACATAATGGCAGTCTAAAGCTGAAATCATTACTTAATATGAGACTGCAGTGTATCCAGCTGGTCTGTGCAGTGCACAAACAGTGTGTGATGTGTGTCTTTTGGCTGTTGCCAGAGGCTTGCTGCATTAGGCAGTGCCAGGGTGTGTTGAATGGGTTTTCACAGGGAATTGGAGGATGGGGTAGTCATGGAAGTAAGATGTGATTAGTGTGAGTGGATGAGGAGAAGTTTTGGAGGAGACTGCAGTACTGTAGGTGAGGGTTAAATGGTGCAGGCCTACAAATGTAGAACATGAGTGTAGAGTAAAGAGCTCACCGAAAGCTGCCCAGTAATATCCTCATGCATATAAAGTTGCTGGAAGCTCCAGGCAGACTGAAGTCCACATCTTATCTAACTTCTGTATAACTCTTTCAGTCCCTTGTAAATGTCCCCTTAGAAATGTGCCCACTTGAAATGCAGTGCTTAACCCCTAGCAGCGCTTCCCCCATGCTACCTGCAGATTTATACCCCTAAACAGTCACATGACTCCTCCAATAAAATGGCCTAATTGCATTACAGAAATAATAAAAATGATAGAAATAACATTAACTCACTTGATGCCTGTAGTTAGCAAGGAATACCACAGGGATAATCCATGTAAATAAAATACACTACTTAGCCCCATTAGCTACCTTATCTTACTAATTGCTAAGGTAATGAAGGGATTAACTCCTCCTCCCCCTGCTCCACCTCTAGGAGTCCCAACCACCCTCCCTGGGGCAACTAAAACAAGAAAAACAATTAATGGCACAAAAATAAACAAAAACATTACACCTGTTTAAATAGATCCAGGCCAGTGGCCTTCTTCCAATCAGATGGTGTACTGGCTGAAGGTTGATGGATCCTCAAATTGACCAAAACCAATGGATCCTCTGTTGCTTGAACAGTCTCAGGCTCGTCTTTGTTTCTTGTTTTCGTTAAAGATGTCTTTTTTTATTTTCGTCTTTCTTCTTCCATAATGTTGACTCGTCATCTTCTTCCGGTCAAATGAGACATCCCAGTGTTATATAAGGCCTATGATGTCACATGGTACATCCACCAATTCTATTGGTGGATGTATCATGTGATCACCCATCACTTTTTTTCTGAGCATGACCTCCCAACCAAAAGTGAAAGAATTACATGGTACATCAAGCAACCTGATTGACACACTGAATATCTTTGTCTATTCCCGGGCATGCACTGTCTACAACGACACTCCCACTCCAGGACTTCCCATACCAGCCAGCCAAGAAAAGAGCTGTCAAATAAATAAATAACAGTTTTGATGAATGAATGTGTGCAATGGTTCTTAGATTGTGGAACTTGTACTAGGGACATAGGTAGAAATTAGAAATGTATAATAAAGAAGTACATTACTGTGCAGTATGATTATAATATTCAGTAGCGGTTGTGGTGCTGTGGTGCTATGGTGCTGCCACAAATTGCAAGTAAATGCTGGGGATTTACACTTGGGCACTGAAAAAAAGTAAGTCTGGCTACATCGTTATCAAAGAGCAAAAATTCTGTGTGATTCAGTTATTGCATACAGCAGATGGCGTACTGAGTACAGGCATACCCCGGTTTAAGGACACTCACTTTAAGTACACTCGCGAGTAAGTAGATCTCGCTCAATAGGCAAACGGCAGCTCACGCATGCGCCTGTCAGCACGCCCTGAACAGCAATACTGTCTCCCTATCTGTACCAAAGCTGTGAGCAAGCGGGGAGACTATAGAGCCTGTTACACATGCGTTACTTACATCAGTTCTGCACATATATGATGATTGCAGTACAGTACATGCATCGATAAGTGGGGAAAAGGTAGTGCTTCACTTTAAGTACATTTTCACTTTACATACATGCTCCGGTCCCATTGCGTACGTTAATGCGGGGTATGCCTGTACAGTATAGTACATGACATGGTAATCTTTACCCATGCCATGTTACAGCTGCAAAAAAACTTCACGCGTGTTTCTATACAAGATCAAATTTAACAATGTCACTAGTATGAAATATAGCTTTTATTTGTTCAATCTGCCTTGTACTGTACCAAAAAGCTGACCTACAGTAGTACTGTACCAAAAAACTAAAGTACATACAGTACAGTACTTTAATCAATTTAATATTACACTGTACTTTTTCTCACACTGTTTTAAACATGACAGAGAAAAGTAATGAACATTACTGTCTCAGCCCCAATATAGCATTGTGGCTCTCATATATTTTGCCATTCATGAAAGTACAGCTAAAAGGGTAACCCTCTCTGAGATCTATCAGTATATCGCTAGAAAGTACCCATTCTACAACAATATCAAAAAAGGCTGGAAGAATTCTATTTGATATAATTTAAGCATTAATTATTGTTTTATTAGAATAGCACACCCTGGCATGAGGAGCATGTACTGGGCACTGCTCCCGTCTACGACTGATATTTTCCATGTTGGCAACTTCTGAAGGAGAAATCAATTGAATAGACCTGTCCGACCCATTACCATTGATCAGCTCCCACATACGTATCTGCCCCCACCCAATTATGTGCAGCCCCAGTACCAGTACAGACCGACCAACCCCAAAATGAGATGAATCACCACCCCAATTACATGATCGACTCCTACAACTTTGCTCTGCACACCTCTTTGATCAACTCATACAACTTTCATGAATAATTAAGGTACATTAAGTTTAGATAGAGCTGTCATTCCCAAATGAACATACAGATTTCATAGAACACGCATGCGCAGACATTCTATGACCCATATATGCGCTCCATACAGCAAATTGTATTGTAATTCATGCATTTATTTATTCTCTATTATTATTAAAACGAACAATCTCACAAATATTTTACAGAATGAAACGGTACAAGAGACAGCCAAAAGCTCTTGTTTACACGAATACAATGTTACATTTTTTATCCCTTCTGTTACTTACACGCTATATTCACGAGTCTCATAGATTTTCTACTTTTTTACTCTAATAACTATGCTACATATTTTTAGTAGGCACAAATAAAGCTTGGTATAAACAAATAACAGTTTTTTTAAAACTTTATTTGATTAAAGATACATTTCTTGTGTAAGATTTACATTTATTCAGTGCTGACATTAGTGATTTGGCCGTGATACTGATCCAACTTGCTCATTGCATTCAAGGTCTGCTATAGATAAGCTACTGTATATGAAAAGATTTAAAACTATTTAACAAAGTGCTACTCTCCTAAATGTTAGCTAATTTCAAAGTGCATTAAATGGTCAAACAATAAAATATATGAATGTGCTTGTGAAAAATGCAACTAAACTAACACGTGAAGAAACACCGCTAAATTAAAACAACAATTGATGGCTTTTACACAAAATCAGCTGGTGCAGCAATTCTATATCCACCTTCCACTAGGGGTAGGCAATTGAGTCCAGAAAAGTTCATAAGAGTGCACTTCCTGCTGAATTTGATAGAACTGACATACAGACAAAGTCACATGTAACAGAAATGGTAGAGATAAAAATAAAAAAGGGACAAGAAGAGAATAAAAAGAAACATAGTGCAATATTGTTTCGAAAGGTTCATAAATGTATTGACAATCATGCAATAGTTACACTCACATTTGAGATGTTCTTTTAAGCATTTGGCATATTAGGAGTCTTTCCTTCAGCTCTCCCCTTGATCGCTCTCTAGCACAGATCCTCTAGGGTTGCTCGGGCGGCAGACATGGCTTCTCCACAGTGAAGTTGGAGCTCTGTCTTCAGACCTACTTACCGCGATAGTCTGTCGGCGTTTGCATCTGATTGCTCATGCGCATTCTCACTCGGTTCTTCTCGGTGATCATGCGGAAATGTCAATGGTGGCTGGGAGTTGTCCTCCATTTACTCTGCCACCTCCAATCCTTCGCATTTCACCAGAGTTTTCGTGCTTCACCAGAGAATGGAGTCTATGTCAAAGTCCTGATCTTAAAAAGCCTCAGAACTTAATTGCATTCTGGTTGGTCCCAATCAATGGACACATGATCTCACATGTAAGCAACTGCATCATGTAGTCAATCATATATGCAAATCCTAACATACAAGAAAACAAAAGCAAACTAATGGTAGAATTCCTATTTGGTGAATTTACCTAATAATCGACATAAAACCTACAATTTGTTTTTTAATATTTAAATCTATTAATATTTCATATTGTGTTGCGCTTTATTAGTGTAACAGTTTTACCAGTTGATAGCCATGGGTCCGACCCCTGAATTTGTCAGCAAGATGCTGAGGAAGTTGCTGGACTTTCTCTGGATGGGGAAGCATCCAGGGTATCTGCAGGTGTTGTGTGCCTCCCGCTGCGAGAGGGCAGACAGGGAGTAGTGTGTGTCCACTCCCAGATACACATTCTCCGCCTCCAATATCTGCAGAGATACCTATTCGCAGATCAGCCTCCTCAGTAGTGCTAGCTGTGTGATATAAATTTCATTTATAAATGAATGAAAATGTCTTTCATCTGATTGGCAGGCTTTGCCGGCCAATCAGTTAAAAGCTGGTCAAAATAGGTCTCCTTCCATGACTTCTGAACGTGCCAAACTGCTTGATTTGGTAATGACAATGTTGGAGCTATGAGAATAGGCCCCTATTGGTTAATTAACTCTCTATAACCATGCATTGCATAAATGATCCTATTCTGATCTTCTCTAAAATACTATATTGGATGTCGATTGTTTCTATGAAGATGTTACCATTAAGATACTGTATCTATTGCATCTACTAAAATTATATTCCTTTTTCATGTTTTTCTGTGTTTTGTGTTAGTTTATTAATATTTGTATTGATATTTGTTTTATATTTGTATAATATTAGCAATGACCACAATTGTAACCCCTTTTTCTGTATCAAAATGTGTATTTCAAAATAAAAGCAAAAACATATATATATATTTTCAAGTTGTTAGAGGAAAGTTATAAACTCGGACAGTTGCCCCAGTATACATTTCCCATTTTATTTTTATATCTGCTAAAAAATCAGTTTGTTACAAAAGAAAAAATAACAGCGTGTTACCGCAATGTTTCGTACAGAGCTCTTGCATTGTGAAAAAGTTCCAATATTTAACAAAAAAAAAAAAAAAAGCTTTAAAAATTAACATGGGATAAAACTATAACTATGTCTCCATGACTGGCTCTGACATAGTACATATGTAAACTGTTTAAATAAAGTTGGCTTGCATTCACAACCGGTAAATAAAAGTACTCCAGCACAATCTGCTACTAATACAGGAAGCATTGAGCCAGCTGGCTTTTAGCCTTTTACAAGGTCACACAAAAGCCAATGTTAACTTTTTTTTAAGGTTCAAATCAGGTCTTTTTTATATTTTAGAATCAGAATCTGGGATTATCCGAGTGTACACCTATATCAGTTGATGTTCCAGAGGTCTCAGATTTTGAGACATTACATTGTTTATTGATGAGCCAATCATAGTGATGACATCACAGGAAAATGCCAGCGGGGCTGCAGGCAGATTTCCCGGGATCCAGCCCCCAATGCAAAAAACTTCCAACCACCAAATACATACAAAAAAATCCCCACCCCCGCAAATATATACAACCTCCCCCACTACCCCCCCAAATACATACAAAAAAGCCACCTACCTATATATATATATAACAATAATAAATAAAACAATCTAAAAAAAACAATACAATACATTTAAAAAAACCCCAAATACATATAAAAAAAGACCCCAATGCATCTAAAAAAAGACCCCGATGCATTTACAAAAGACTCCAATAATCTATAAAAAAAAAGAGCCCAATCCATTAAAAAAACAAAAAACAATACTGTACATATAAAAAAAACCTCCCCAATACATATAAAAAATACTCCAACCCATATAAAAATACCCCAATGCCCCCAATATATATAAAAAATCCCTCCATTCCCAATACATATACAAATACCCCCAAGCCCCCCAATATATATACAAATTCCCCCAATCCCCCCAATACATATACAAATTCCCCCAATCCCCCCAATACATATAACAATTCCCCCAAGCTCCTTAATACATATAAAATATCCCCTAAGGCCCCCAATACACATACAAATATTCCCAAGCCCCCCAATACACTCTCTGGGGGGGGCACGGCCCGCACTGCAAATTTCCCCCGACCTCTGGCAAGGCCCTGCTGCTGGTCGCAGCCGGGACTGACTCTCAGCTGCCTGCAGAATCTTTCCTCACTCTGTCCCATGCTGCTGAGCTTCCACTGGCAGCATGCACCAGGGCTCTGACGTCAGCGCACGATGCACCGGAAGCTGGGCCAAGCTTACTTACGGCGCACTGACGTCAGATCCCCGTCGTATGCTGGCAGTGGAAGCGCGGTGGCGTGGGACCGAGAGAGGAACGGTCCTGCAGGCAGCTGAGTCGGGCCCGGCCGCGACCGGCAGCAGTGCCTGGCCAAAGTTTGGGGGAAATTTGCAGCCCATGGGATCTTCACACGGGGCCTGTATCTCCTGAAGTAGGGGACCAATGCGGTTTAGCTCCAGAGACCCCCTGCTCATGTACACTATTATTAAAATGTATTTATTTAGTGTACGATCACCTGTAACAGCCTTGCATGGAGATACATGCGGCTTTTTTTCCTATCAGCTAGCGTACGTAAAGGTTAAGAACGCTAGCAGGGAGAAAAAAAGCAATGGTACATTGTGGCTGTTTTGAGCTATTTTGAGCAGGTACGTTAAAAAATGGCCTCAAGGCCTTAGTGAATCACGTCCCCGGCTTCACTTTTTAACGAACCTGCTTTTTTACAAAATCAGTACGCAAAGCCATTGAGCTTAGTGCATAGCCCCCTTTGTACTGATTCGTGATTCAAAAACACACTATCAAAATTGTTTGTAATACATCATCAGACCTACTGTAAAAAGGGTAACAGGAGTAGGGACATGCTTAAGGTGATTTTTGATGATTGATGATTTAAAAAAATAAAAAAATAAAACACATCGACATTTTAATATAATATTGTAAATGACTTTTTAATTGTGGCAAACTGAAGATTGGGGGAAGATTGATGTCCTTTGTCTAATTAATGAGAGTTATGCAGTAAAGTCCCCATGCTGCAAAGCTGGGTTAAAAGTGGTCGTAACCACCAGATTTATCAAAGACACTGGATTTTGTACTGCATTTGTTAATGCTAATACTGTGAAATGTAGACACATTTTATACGAAATATTAAAATGAGCCACTTGTCCCTGGAAATGCTCCTCCTTAGTTTGATTGTATATCTATTATGCCATGATGTTTGTCTCATTATTATTGTACAGAAATACATCCAGTAGTTACAGTCAAAATATTCTTACTTAGATTTCAAATACAGTATCACATAATCCCATTTAAAGACATTTTATTTTCTTTAAACAACAACACATTGAGAAATGCACAACACATTGAGAAATACCCAACACAATATAAAACTCAGCTGTCTATGGCAAGATTTGTCCCATAGGTCAAAATTTAGATTTTGTTTTCAAGAGTATGGATTTGCACAAATATATCCAATACGCTTGGATCCTGCATATTATTATTAGTAGTACTGGACAAAGTGAACTTTCCGTATAAACAGCATCAAACTGGAGCTATACACTTTAAGTTCAAACTCACACCAATAAGTGGGCAAAGGACCTCCACAACTGTTACATAGAGGCTACATGCAGCCCGATGTTTCACTATAGGTAAAAAATATATATTATTGCCGTAGTATGGCTCTTAAAAACTAATATTATACTAATAATTTATATTTAGTTACGCTAGTTATGAATATAAAAAAAACTATACTGAAATTCTGTTTTATTTCAAATTTTATCAATCAGGTATTCAACATGATAGAATACGTCAAACTGTATAACAAAAAAGAACTATGCGTCATATGTATGTATGACGCCTTAATACATACAACATACATTTGATGAAGATTTGTACTACTTTTTATCGCTAAAATCTGGATGCACAAAAAAAATTCAAAAAGGATCTTGGTACATGGGCGCCAAAATGATGCTGATCCTATAAAATGTCCTCTTTAGGTAAAGAGCTAAATCAGACTTCATAGTGATGTGAAGTGATGTTCATCCTTTGCCACAAAACATTGTTTAATTTTAACAAGACTTGTTTGTCAAATGATTGAGAATTCTAGTGATGGTTTATTAAAGTCTCCAGCTGCAAAACTGAAGCAGAATAACAAATGTATCAAGAAAATAAACATAGTACTTAACTTCCTACAGGTGCTCATTTTTATACCAGTTTTGCAGCTACAAGTTTTTTATAATTCTCCCTCCATATTATCGAACTAGGTGAAAAAGGAGATTTTTTTTGTATGATTCTAACCAAACCTTCTTTGACATACTGTACTGTATCACTTTTCTAAATACTCATAGAAATTGCTTCTTTTTCATATTCATATACCAATTTTGCATTTACATTCACAAGTAACATTTTACGCGAGCACATGATATATACTAAGAATGTTTCGTTCAGAAACTCACATTAATGCTGCTGCCATTTGTTGCAGTTTTTAAATATCATTAAATATTCAAAACATAAAGTACCTAAGCATTCTTTGCAACCAACAATTTAGTCCATCAAAAAAAGTCATCATTTTCATAAACAATAGACCTAGAAGTGCTGTAAAATAAAAATGCTTAAACAGTACAATCTCAAGAAATGAGGGGTGAAACATATTTAATTTCTATGTTCCTTGATGTATTTGCTATTAGACTGTATTTTGTTTACAAGACCTATTGCAAAAATTGAGGTCATATCTAATAATGTCTATATTCAGCAGCTTCCAAATCACAGATTGAATGCATGAGACACAGCCCTGTGTGTCATTTCTTATCATAGTTTTAATATTTCATTTCTGAAAACCTGTAACATAAAGAAGTTAGCACAATATTGCTATTTCTGTCAAAGGGAACACTTGTCTAATAAATTCAGGGAAGCATAGAAATGTGAAATTGCTTGCAGTTAGAGATTGGCAATTTTTTTTTTTGCGGATTTGGATCAGCAAAATCAGTCCACAGATCAGTCTCAAAAAGGCCAAAGCACCATTTCAGAGACAGAGACAGAGACTTTTAATTTAGTAGTGTCTTCGGTTTTATCTCCAATTGTACATATATCCCCTCAAAATATCCCGCACTGACCAAACGACTGGAATGGTGTCAGACCCCACAGGGCTAGAACCCACAACCACTGCTTTTCTAGGCAGCAGCTCTAGTAGTGTGAGCTAAACCAGCTGATGTGTAGCTCCACTGTCACATGATACTTCTTCAATGTATAATGTAACATCTACAGCCAGCTGAGATCAATACATATAAAAAATACTCCAACCCATATAAAAATACCCCAAGCCCCCCAATATATATAAAATATCCCTCCAATCCCAATACATATACAAATACCCCCAAGCCCCCCAATACATATACAAATTCCCCCAATCCCCCTAATACATATACAAATTCCCCCAATCCCCCCAATACATATACAAATTCCCCCAATCCCCCCAATACATATAACAATTCCCCCAAGCTCCCTAATACATATAAAATATCCCCCAAGGCCCCCAATACCCATACAAATATTCCCAAGCCCCCCAATACATATAAAAATATAGACTTACCTTGGGTCAAGCCGGGCTCGGTGTCTGCAGGGGTCTGCTCTCTGGGGGGGCCCGGCCCGCACTGCAAATTTCCCCTGAACTCTGGCAAGGCCCTGCTGCTGGTCGCAGCCGGGACCGACTCTCAGCTGCCTGCAGAACCTTTCCTCACTCTGTCCCATGCTGCTGAGCTTCAACTGACAGCATGCACCAGGGCTCTGACGTCAGCGCACGATGCACCGGAAGCTGGGCCAAGCTTACTTACGGCGCACTGACGTCAGAGCCCCGTCGTGTGCTGGCAGTGGAAGCGCGGTGGCGTGGGACCGAGAGAGGAACGGTCCTGCAGGCACCAGAGTCGGGGCCTGGCCGCGACCGGCAGCAGTGTCTGGCCAGAGTTTGGGGAAAATTTGCAGCGCCGGCCGGGGCACCCCCTCTTGGCGGTCCTGAATGCCAGTGCTCAGGTGAATGCATTAAATAATTGTTCCTTGTAGAAGCATCCGGCTGCAGCCCACTCTCTGCACATTTATCACAAATATTTATCTTGTTTTCTTCTCATATGGCTCCTACTGTATTTTCTTATTATAGTATAAATAATATTTAGGGATTTGTTAAAGTACATAATTCTCAGTGCTCTTCATTAAGGCTAAGACACTTCTATAAACAAAAATCTCTATATTGACCCCAGACAAAATTCAGTTTAATAATTCCAAAGGGTGCTGCTCTCTTAGTTCAGGATGCCAACCCAGCACTCCAGTAGGGAACTAAGATAAAAGAGAAGAAAAGAAAGCGCACACCTTCTGGTGCAATAAAGTTTTTTACTTCAAACTCAGACAAACAATAGAAATACACTCACAAACATCCAGTAATAGTGGGCAATGGTTTGCAGAATTGTGCTTCTGGTGTGCAGAAATCTTCCTCTGTGGGATACTCCGCCTGCTGCCACAGCGCGTCCGGAGCACCGGAGTGCTCCCTGCTCGGCCCCCACCCTCCAGAAGTGCCGGCGGGTCTGTCTAGTGACCCCCGGCAGCGGAGTTAACGTGTGGGGGGGGGGGGGTCACGGGGCAGAGGGGGACAACCTGGCTACATCCTCCCCCTGGTAAAAACCTCAACGTCCTTGCTTGGGACACAACTTAACCACTAAAAACAAGTTATATAATAAAAATGCATCTTAATCTGAATACAACTTAGCACATTGCATCGACTTTAAACAATGTTACACAATTCTGTGGGCATCGCAATCACAGATTGGATTTTGCTCCAAGACCACTGCTGAGCCTCATAATGGGGTGCCCCAATTTGATCATAGGTTACCCGGTTTGGAGGGTACCTTACTCTTTGGCTCCTTCGGAGCTGTTCTTCAGCCACTCCCTCGGGGGAGTAATAAGTACAGTCTTGAGGCTCAGTCTCTTCCCTTGAGGGGGAAAATGTCTCTGGACAGTCTCTGATTGGCACAAAGCACGGACTTTGTGGATCCAAAGGCAGGCCCGCTGGAGCCACCTTAGTAAGCGTTGGCCTACAGGGCCCTTTACTCATAGCTCCTCCGGGAGATGCCCCTCCAGTGAGAGGACCCCTTTGAGAGGGTCCTTCCATGGGATCTTCACATGGGGCCTGTATCTCCTGAAGTAGGGGACCAATGCGGTTTAGCTCCAGAGACCCCCTGCTCATGTACACTATTATTAAAATGTATTTATTTAGTGTACGATCACCTGTAACAACCTTGCATGGAGATACATGCGGCTTTTTTTTCTATCAGCTAGCGTACGTAAAGGTTAAGAACGCTAGCAGGGGGAAAAAAAGCAATGGTACGTTGTGGCTGTTTTGAGCTATTTTGAGCAGGTACGTTAAAAAATGGCCTCAAGGCCTTAGTGAATCACGTCCCCGGCTTCACTTTTTAACGAACCTGCTTTTTTACAAAATCAGTACGCAAAGCCATTGAGCTTAGTGCATAGCCCCCTTTGTACTGATTCGTGATTCAAAAACACACTATCAAAATTGTTTGTAATACATCATCAGACCTACTGTAAAAAGGGTAACAGGAGCAGGGACATGCTTAAGGTGATTTTTGATGATTGATGATTTAAAAAAATAAAAAAATAAAACACATCGACATTTTAATATAATATTGTAAATGACTTTTTAATTGTGGCAAACTGAAGATTGGGGGAAGATTGATGTCCTTTGTCTAATTAATGAGAGTTATGCAGTAAAATCCCCATGCTGCAAAGCTGGGTTAAAAGTGATCGTAACCACCAGATTTATCAAAGACACTGGATTTTGTACTGCATTTGTTAATGCTAATACTGTGAAATGTAGACACATTTTATACGAAATATTAAAATGAGCCACTTGTCCCTGGAAATGCTCCTCCTTAGTTTGATTGTATATCTATTATGCCATGATGTTTGTCTTATTATTATTGTACAGAAATACATCCAGTAGTTACAGTCAAAATATTCTTACTTAGATTTCAAATACAGTATCACATAATCCCATTTAAAGACATTTTATTTTCTTTAAACAACAACACATTGAGAAATACACAACACAATATAAAACTCAGCTGTCTATGGCAAGATTTGTCCCAGAGGTCAAAATTTAGATTTTGTTTTCAAGAGTATGGATTTGCACAAATATATCCAATACGCTTGGATCCTGCATATTATTATTATTAGTAGTAGTACTGGACAAAGTGAACTTTCCGTATAAACAGCATCAAACTGGAGCTATACACTTTAAGTTCAAACTCACACCAATAAGTGGGCAAAGGACCTCCACAGCTGTTACATAGAGGCTACATGCAGCCCGATGTTTCACTATAGGTAAAAAATATATATTGCCATAGTATGGCTCTTAAAAACTAATATTATACTAATAATTTATATTTAGTTACGCTAGTTATGAATATAAAAAAAACCATACTGTAATTCTGTTTTATTTCAAATTTTATCAATCAGGTATTCAACATGATAGAATACGTCAAACTGTATAACAAAAAAGAACTATGCGTCGTATGTATGTATGACGCCTTAATACATACAACATACATTTGATGAAGATTTGTACTACTTTTTATCGCTAAAATCTGGATGCACAAAAAAATTTCAAAAAGGATCTTGGTACATGGGCACCAAAATGATGCTGATCCTATAAAATGTCCTCTTTAGGTAAAGAGCTAAATCAGACTTCATAGTGATGTGAAGTGATGTTCATCCTTTGCCATAAAACAGGTGTTTAATTTTAACAAGACTTGTTTGTCAAATGATTGAGAATTCTAGTGATGGTTTATTAAAGTCTCCAGCTGCAAAACTGAAGCAGAATAACAAATGTATCAAGAAAAGATACATAGTACTTAACTTCCTACAGGTGCTCATTTTTATACCAGTTTTGCAGCTACAAGTCTTTTATAATTCTCCCTCCATATTATCGAACTAGGTGAAAAACGAGAATATTTTAATATGATTCTAACTAAACCTTCTTTGACATACTGTACTGTATCACTTTTCTAAATACTCATAGAAATTTCTTATTTTTCATATTCATATACCAATTTTGCATTTACATTCAACAAGTAACATTTTACGCGAGCACAAGATATATACTAAGAATGTTTCGTTCAGAAACTCACATTAATGCTGCTGCCATTTGTTGCAGTTTTTAAATATCATTAAATATTCAAAACATAAAGTACCTAAACATTCTTTGCAACCAACAATTTAGTCCATCAAAAAAATGTCATCATTTTCATAAACAATAGACCTAGAAGTGCTGTAAAATAAAAATGCTTAAACACTACAATCTCAAGAAATGAGGGGTGAAACATATTTAATTTCTATGTTCCTTGATGTATTTGCTATTAGACTGTATTTTGTTTACAAGACCTATTGCAAAAATTGAGGTCATATCTAATAATGTCTATATTCAGCAGCCTGAATGCAAGAAACACAGCCCTGTGTGTCATTTCTTATCATGGTTTTAATATTTCATTTCTGAAAACCTGTAACAAAGAAGTTAGCACAATATTGCTATTTCTGTCAAAGGGAACACTCGTCTAATAATTTCAGGGAAGCACAGAAATGTCAAGTTGCTTGCAGTTAGAGATGGGCAATTTTTTTTTGCGGATTTGGATCAGCAAAATCAGTCCACAGATCAGTCTCAAAAAGGCCAATGCACCATTTCAGAGACTTTTAATTTTGTAGTGTCTTCGGTTTTATCTCCAATTGTACATATATCCCCTCAAAATATCCCGCACTGACCAAACGACTGGAATGGTGTCAGACCAAACAGGGCTAGAACCCACAACCGCAGCTTTTCTAGGCAGCAGCTCTAGTAGTGTGATCTAAACCAGCTGATGTATAGCAACACTGTCAATCATACTTCTTCAATGTATAATGTAACATCTACAGCCAGCTGAGATCAGCCAATTAGATCTAGGGTCATATAGGTTTAAATCCCCAGTCCCATTCTGTAGATCCCATATTCATTTTCTGTATAAATAATCTTTACTTTCACTGTAATTTTGGAAATGTTCTTCAATAGTTTTCTCTATGGAAAACACTATTCTCTTCTAAAAGCTGAAGTACAAATCACCCCTGATTATTGCAAATTTACTACACCTCTTGCACTATTTATTCAGTCACATACTGTATGAGCCCCTCTAACTGTGAATGTAGCAGATACTGGGAGCTACTGTATATATTTTAAAAGTGTGTTTTTACTATCAATTTGAGGTTTAGAAAGGCATTTTGAGTATTCATCAATATATCAAAGTACTTAGTTTTTTCTTGTGTTATCTGTGCACTGGCTATAGGAGAACTTGGGGAGGGGGGGTGATATGTAATTCTGTATTATAATATGAAGTATACAGCAAATAAAAATATCACTTGTGAGCACAATAACATGTTTGAGACAGGCCTGCAACCCTGCTTTTCGCCATATTTTCATAGCACACAGTGCTTCCACTGCAGCCAGGGATTCTGGCAAATGACATG
This sequence comes from Ascaphus truei, assembly GCF_040206685.1. Lineage (NCBI taxonomy): Eukaryota > Metazoa > Chordata > Amphibia > Anura > Ascaphidae > Ascaphus > Ascaphus truei. The sequence continues at coordinate 93,944,318 of NC_134483.1, read as the reverse complement.
CAAATGAACACTCACAGTATCACCTTTTACTTCAAATCCATTTTGAAATGGACCCCTACAATTCTTTGCTACTTTTTTCTTGTCCATGTATCAAAGAATGATTCTGGCTAACAGTCTGCATCAAATGTAAGATCCTTGATTAACAATCGCCTTACATAACACACTTGTAACCCCAACCCCCCCCCAAAAAAAAATTGCTTATAAACAAAACACATATTTTAAGAATTTGACTAATCACCCAATTATTTATTGCTACTGTAAGCATTTATCATACTAAATTGTGATAAGGTGTGAAACGCTATCTGACATGATTTGACACATCTATATGCTGCTTGTGTTGATTGCAAATTCATCTTTTGTTTTGTCTGCTTTTTTTCATGTAACTTTATTTTCATGCGTATGATCTTCTTCTTGGCTCTGCCTCTTCCTCAGATAACTAAGTGCTCTGTAGACTGAATGGCACATTTATATGTTGCAAAGGTATGGATTATCATTTATCTGATCTGTGCTTTTGGCGGCGTATGAGGAATTGATATAGTTATCATACTGTAGTTGAGTGCATCTATAGGCAAACAGCTAAGTCAGAGTAAGTGGTCTGTATGATGCAGCCCAACAATAGCAAGCACAGCTAACTTACGGTATAAGGGCTGCTTTATGTACTTTCCATTCAACACAGTTGGTTTACCAACATTAATTCGAAGGAAATCTGGGATTTGGTGTATTACCAACTGGCCGATTTTAATGTGATCATACCATTTGGTTTGTGCCACAAGATAGTAACTCAGAGCCTCAGGCTTTGGGGCTAAACACACCTTAAGTTTTGAAATAACCATTTAAAAAGGCAGGACGGATGATTGCATTCTCTTTATTGCAACTCCAGTTTATGTTGCTAAGCCGGACTGGATCTTCAGTGATAGAGAGGCCTGCAAAAACAGCAGTAACCCAATGTCCTATACCACCCCTAACACACATGTAACCCTCCCTGCCCGGCTCTTAAGGAGTTTACATCAGTGGACTATGTACATGGCTTTGCTCAGTCTCATGCCTTGTCAGGATGCTACTGTAGATCCACGCAGGCTGGGCTTAGACATGCTGATGGAATAATAATGGGTTTTTATAGTACAAACAGGAGCTTTATTAACAGCTATTGAAAATGCTCTTCATTCTTAGACAAACTTCACTCAGTTCACATTTATGATATATTTACAGTGTTTGTACTATTTGCTTCTTCAGTGGGTACCCCCATCTTAATAATCTAGGGAGGTAGTGAGACTTGTTTCTCTTTGGGTTAGATGAATCAGCCCTCTTCTGTATAGCGTCCGTAATGTCCCATTACTAGTGAGCCCCTTGTGGGTATTGGCTGACATTCTATTTCCTCTGGATCAATATCCCGGTATTGTGCACTGACTGCCATCTCCGGGCAGACTGGGTCTGAGTCAGAGCACTTTCCCTAACTGTACAATAACAAACGGGGACAGTTTAATCTAAGTACATATATCTACACACGGAAACATATTTACATTATTCACAGTCAGGTTCCTCCAACTGTCACTCCCAGGAACCTAATGTCACGGTAGCTTATGACAAGATATAATGAACATCAAATATCTGGGTTGAACTGAACGAGGCTTAGATATAATAAAATATAATTTATTCCTTAAATAAGGTGAACACAGCAATATAGTACAATTAACAGACAAGAAGATAACACTTACTTAGGGTTGGGGGATGGAGAAGTATCCACTAGCAATTCTCCAACAGTCAAGTGACATTCAAGATGGTATCAGAAGCACAACTCCAGCAATCCAGTGACATTCAAGATGGTATCAGAAGCATAACTCAAAACTGTAGGGTTGACACAGTTTATATACCTGTGCAACCCTATTCTTAACATTGAACACAGCCTATTGGTGAACAATTATCTAATGTGGAGACACAGACTAACAGACTAACCCATGCCCTCAGGTAACAGAGTTTGTTGATTGACTAATACTTAATCCCTAGACATTGGGTAACAATCAATGCAGTTAACTTTTGATCACCGTGCTTAGGCCACTCAGCCTTCTGCCCTTCATGACCCATTAGCCTAGCAAATGGCATCTGCATTTTCAGAACAGATCCAAAATAAAATACATATACACTTTAATATCTACACATATTAATAAATTCCATTCTGGTGGGCTCAGTGGGTCGACCTTTGCCAGTTTTTAATGCCTACAGTGACTCAACATATTGGCCAAATATGAACTCTCTGCGATCTCCAGAACTGGAGATACAGAAATGCACTTTAAAACATTAAAATACAGGATTATAATGAAACATGGGAACAGGGGAACATACATTTTCAAGGTACAACAAGGTGCAAACCTCATCCCTGGACCGCAGTCCAGTTAACCTCTTGTCTCTCTGGTGAGGTCAGGGGATGGCCATATGGGGTGCAAACCCTTTAATACCGGGCCATCCCCTTTCTCCCTCTACACCTAAATTCTAGAACATTCAGGGGAGCTATATATATACCCTCCTATCTCCTTTTGATGATGTCACTGGTCACGAGACACACTAGGGATGGGCTATCCTTTATGCATATTCATCCTACCACACATGATGGGGAGGGGAGTTCCTGAGTGATCCCAACCAGTTAACCCATTAAGGCTGTTAACCCCTTACACTAACTAATAGTCCCCAGAAGGGGTCTACACAAAAAAAAAACACTCAGGAGAAAAAGTTAAGACACACTACAAAAAAACGTTCACACTGACAAGACCAAACAATTAGAAAGAAAAATAGAACAGATGACTACTGACTCAGACATCGCTACCAATTCAGCCCCTTTGCAAATACCTCCAAACACCTAGCCCAGTCTGTGTCTCCCTGACTCCCCACAGCACTGACAGATGCTGACTATACTGGATGCTTTATATAGAGTGCATGATTTGTGTCTCACAAGATTGTGTTCATTCTGCTTCAAAACAAATAAACAACCCACATAGATTGGTTGTTTAAAATGCTTGGTTTAGCATTTTTTAAAGATGCGGTTTAAACAATACGATTTGTAAAAGAGAATACTTTTTGTGTCACATTTAATTCTGAACATGACAAACCATGTGGTTTGGCAATAACAGATTTGGAGCTACTAGAATAGGCCATTATGTCTATCCTTGGTTGGCAAGTAAGGCCTCGGATATAGTAGGCGTGCGCATACGACGGAGCGCGTTGCGCGCGCTTGCTGCAGAGGCGAACCATGGCCTGTGGGATATGGAGGTGTTGACGTGATGGGGAGGTGTGTCGGAGGTGTGGCGTTACGTGAGCGGTTCTCCCTCATTGGCTCTCGTGCGCGAGTGTTCTTGCACGCTCTATGGCCGTCCACATTGACTCACTGCCTTTTTTTGCAGCGCGCGTCATCACACGGACATGGCCGTCACGTGGACATGGCCTAACAATGGATAGGAACCTTTTGAATTAAATCAATAGGAGAATGCTTATGAGAAGGAATGGATTTGGAAACAAGACACGGTGCCTAAATAGGAACGTTTTCTACCAGTGTATTCTGCCTGTGCTCACGTATGGACGTGAAACTTGTGCTCTGAATGTGAAGATAATTCAGAAGCTTTAAACCACTCAAAGAGCTATGGAAAGATGTATGTTGGTATGTGAAGAGACATGAAAGCAAACACAAGTCTGTGACATCCTCACAAGGGTGAAGACATTAAAATGACAGTGGGCCAGATATACTGTATATCAAGGAAAAATTGCCATTGCTCGAATAAGATTTTACTAGGCTGGATTGGAAGGGAAAAGAACAAGACGATGACCAAAAGTAAGATAGGAGGACAAAATCAGAACATTTGTTAGAGCAACATTTTAAACCTGACATCAAACATTTCCAATTGAATGCAGGGGATTGCTCCTAGGGCATGAAAAAGGTGTGCTGTCGGTGTCACAATTATGTTAGGTCTTGTCTTATGTCACATTATGTGTTTCACGTTAGTTTCTGGTGTGCTATATGTCTGCAATCAGTGCATATACTGTAGTTTATTAACCCTATGGTGGGTGGGAATGGTATACGGCCTTCTCTCTTTGGATTAAATTTTTTCTCCATGCCCTGGTACAGTAGGTGATATGATCTGTAGACAGTTTAATAAGAAGTGAAAACTTATAAGTATTATCCTTCAAAATTCACCATCCATTAATTTATCTGGTTATGCAGCATGCTACTTCTGTGTAGGAGCAAGATACAGATCACTTGCTCTCATGTACTGAATGTAGAGCTACTGCCATAGTGTACTATTTTATTCCTTTCAATAATGAAGTATCCTTTCGGTTTACATAAAGAAAATGGTCTGAAATATAATTTTCAGAGTCGTATCCCTGTAGAACTAAATCAGTTTAAGTACTGAGTTACTGGCAGAAAAGTATCCCAGAAAAAATAGGTTAAAGGGAAATAATATAGCAGTTTGGTTTTATATTACAGTATAAATCTGAGAGATCAGCCTTGTCTTAGTAATTTTGGGTATGGCCAAAGAGGAATCACTAAAAGGTGGATCAGAGTGAGACATAAAACAAAACAAAACTTTAGGGAAAAAGAAAATCTTATGCACTGGTTGGAGAGACAACTTACCTTTTCTACTAATGAGCATAGTAGGTTCTGCATCTTGTAGAATTTAAACATTCAGTAGTATAGGAATATACATATGTCAAACCATTATAATAAATTCTCTGAAAATAATAAGTTATGAGGGCCATGGGAGCCACATGGATGAAAATATTGCTGGTAGTCCTTAAGGCTGATGAAGTAAATGGGGCTATAAGTTGATTACACCTGTAGCTATAAGATTAGACAGGTCATAGCATAGGTATAGGTAAGGCAGAAAAAGGCAGCGCACTGCCAAAAAGCGCAGGAGGAGGCTCACTTGTATAATAAAAGGTTTATTCCATAAGGGGATCACACCCCTAGACAGCATCAAAAACCACCACACCAAAGCGTTTCGGGCCATGTGCCCTTTATCAAGGTGTATGATTAAAATATGAACAGTCTGCATCTAAATACAGAACCTGTTCGCGCCATTGAGTGATGTCACGGGTCACCAGCCAATCAGCATCAAGTTCCTTCGTGCTTTATTGAAACCCAGCCACTGTCTCAGTACCTCAAACACGCCAGCAAACTGCTATGATCAATTCTAAGGCTGCGGTCCCAGTCATCACTGTGACACGCGCACCCGGCATGGGGGGGGATGGTGCGGCGGGTGCACAGCGCTAACCGCGATCTGCGGTCTTCAGGAGAGAGGGAGCTTGTGACAGGAGGGGGCGTGGCCATGACATCACGTGGCTGGTTCGCCCTCATTGGGTGAACCGCCGGTGGGGGCGTGGCCACGCCTCCGTCGCAAGGTCTAAACTCAATTTCATTGAGTTTAAAAAAACCTTGCAGTACGGCGCAGCTGCACCTTCAGCGGAAAGGTGAGTACTGGGCCCAGCCCCATTGAGGGTCGGTGCTTATACGCACAGCGCACTGCGTGGTAGTTACTGGGACCGCAGCCTAATAGGCTGAGCCAAGAGACAGCAAGTACAACGGGGCTAAACAAAATACAACAAAGACAGCTTTATCAAAAACTCACATTAACATTCCCATATTATGTGAATCGTGATGTCAGTCAATATTCATAACAACAAACAACAGTGAGAACGTAATATTACTATCAATAAGAAATGTGCATAATACTAGAAAAGAAAAAGAAAAATATATAATAAAAAATATATAATAAAAGAAAGATAATACCACATAACATAGTGATAAGTATAAAACCCCACATTTCTAAAGTAACATATATAAAAACTGATACTAACATAAACACATATACAGTATATACATATGTATATCTATACACAAAAATACACATATATACATGTGTCACCAGACCCAAAGTAAACAAACATATATCTAAGCATCTATATTTGTTAACTAAAAAAATATACATAATTTACGACTTTACCTCTAAGTGTAACCAAAACAAACAAAACTGGAATAAGCCTATACAAAATTATTTGTCTCTATATTTATTATTAAAATGATTTTATTATTATAAAATATATATATATCTTAATAGGTAACAGGAAATAACCAGACCTTTAGATCAGCGGTGCGCAAACTGGGGGATGCGACCCCCAGGGGGGGCGCGAGACTGCCGACGGGGGGGCGCGGGGTTTACAGAGGCCCCGCGCGCTTCCCGAAGGCACTTAAATTAAGTGCCGGGGGAGCTGCAGGGCCTCTGTAAACGTAACTTACCGTGGCTCCGGCGGCTTCCTCCCTGCGTTGCCATGGCAACGCGGCATCAAAATGACGCTGTGAGGTCCTGTGATGTCACGTTGCTATGGCAACGTGACGTCATGGCGCCGGAGCGCGGGTAAGTGGGGGTTTGGGGGGGGGGCGCAGGAGTGAGGGACCGCCGGCAGGGGGGCACAGGGAAAAAAGTTTGCGCCCCCCCTGCTTTAGATCATAGCAATGATCTAAAGTTTTATAGCCATCACATTCCCAATCAGAATTAATTTTATTGGGAAAATGTTACTTTTCATTTAGTGTCAAAAACACTAAACGATGTGCAGCATTACGGAAAATGCTATCATTGCTAAACCTTACGGTCATGGTTATCAATGCTCCAATAGACCAGATTGATAATGTTGGTCATGGGTTGTGATTAACAATACACCCTGCAGAAGTGATCTTTACAAAAGAGAAAGCATTATATTATCCAAATTAAAAGACTATTTCATATAACTCCAGATTAATTATCTTAAGCTATATAACTAAATGTCCTCGAAGCTTAATCTTGAGTACTTAACATACACATAAAAGAGATCTATATAAGCACTAATAAGCCTATATATCTACGAGATGACATGAATGTGACCTAAGTCATGACGATATGTTGATTGGAGACGATCAGAGGGAGGGCCACTGGACTACAGGAAATGCCCAAGGTCCCAATCCGTGTTGAGACCCAAAGTGACCAGGGTTCTCAACTTAAATATCCAGTAGGCCTCCCTCTGATCTAGTCTCCTAATGCGATTCCCTCCCCTAGCATGAATCAGGATATATTAAATTCTACAAATTTTTATATATCTACTATCACCCCTAGGGCAGTGGGTACAGTGTAGTGGAACTGGATGAACTCTATCCTTATTCTTAATAAGTCTGACATGTTCCATTATACGTATCTTGAGGTATCTCGTGGTCCTTCCCACATACTGTTTCCCACAGCCGCAGGCTAACAAGTAAATAACAAATGTGGATTTACAGTTAATAAAACTCTGTATTTGAAATGTTTCTTTCGTGACAGTACTAACAAAAGTTTTCAATGGTACAATCAAATTGCATATTTTACATGAGCCACATCTATAAGACCCTTTTGTTAATTGCTTAGGCCTATCAGTATCAGATACAAATAAACTGGGTGATAAGGAATTAGAGAGAGTTTTCGCTTTCCTATACACAATTCTGGGTTTTGGTGGTAGATCTTGGCCCAGGATAGGATCCAGGCGTAGGATATCCCAGTGTTTCTCTAGGATCAGTCTAATGTCCTGTGCCTGTGAGCTGGAAGTCGTAATAAAGTGTGGGCTCTAAAATTTGGGAGCCTTCTTAGGTTTTCTACAAAGTAATTGATTTCTATCCATTGCCTCCACCTCCCCCCTTGCTAAATTTAAGTCCATAGACCTATAGCCCCTTGCAATAAATCTCCTATACAAATTATCTGATTGTCTATGGACGTCATCATCCTTGGACCAGGTCCGTTTGATTCTCATAAACTGCCCCTTTGGTATTCCTTTAATAAGGGTTCTGGGGTGGCAGCTATCTGCTCTAAGATAAGTGTTACGTGAATTCTCCTTACGGAAAATATCCGTATGTATATTCAGGGAGAGATCCACGTAAAGTGATAAATCCAAATAATTAAAATGTTGATAATCATAAGTGAAAGTGAATTTAAGACCATACTCATTGGTATTTAGTGATTCTATAAACAATAAAAGTGTTGTGATATCACCCTCCCAAATAAAGATAAGATCATCAATAAAGCGTCGATAAAAAATAATATGATCCCTAAAAGTGTTTTTATCTCCAAACACGTTGAAGGACTCCCACCATCCCATGAACAAATTAGCATAGGATGGGGCAAAGCTGGTACCCATGGCCGTTCCAGGTGTCTGGAGATAGTAAACACCATCAAACAAAAAATAATTGTGTGTTAATAAAAAGTGAATGGAATCTAAAATAAAAGTGACTTGTGAGGGTGATAAATCAGAAAGCTCTAGAAAATATTGTGATGCTGCCAACCCCAGGCGATGTTCAATTATAGTATACAGTGATGTGACGTCCATAGACAACCAGACCCAGTTGGATTTCCAGGAAATATCCTTGATTTGATTGATTAAATCTGCACTATCCAAAACATTGGAGGGTTGAGATCACGCCAAGGGCTGCAGGTAATGGTCCACGTACCGTGACAGACTATCTCCCAAAGATCCAATACTAGAGACAATAGGTCTCCCAGGAGGGGAGACTAATGTCTTATGGATCTTTGGGAGATTGTGGAACACGGCCATGGTAGGAAATGGGTTATAAAGGAAATCCATCTCATTTGCATCCAGCACACCCAGAATATCGCCCTTCTCAAGGAGTTCTCTCAAATCAGACATAAACTGAAGGGTGGGGTCAGAGGGAAGTACAGCATAGTAGAGAGTATCTCCAAGTTGGCGTAAAGCCTCCTTGTGGTAGTCGCTCCTGTGCTGCACCACCACCGCCCCTCCCTTATCTGCATTTTTAATCACCAGCTGTTTGTTGGTTTGTTGGTTTTAAGATTTCTTAAGGCCTTCATTTCTCCCACCGTTAAATTATTGTTAAGGGGTTTATTAGATGTAGTAGAGAATGTAAATCCTCTGGCGAGAATTGATATAGCTCTTTCTACCATTTTCTCAAAGGTAGTGATCGCATTCCCCTTAGCAAAGGTGGGATAAAAATTGGATTTCCTCTTAAAGCCCGAGGCCCTTCTGCCTAAGAAATTTTGAGGATCTATTTGTGAGCTCTGTTCTTGTAATAATTCATCTAAGTCTTGTAAATGACAGGAATCCTTGAAGGAGAGATGGCTCTTAACTATATCAATATTAAGTACATTAGAATCAGCATCATACAAATCGTCATTGACATCATTAGGATTACCAACATCCTCAATACTAAGAGCAGTAGAACAACCCTTCTTATAGAATTTTTTAAGAGTTAATTTCCAAATGAACTTGTGCAAGCCCACCACTGTATCAAAAGAGGACAGCACTGGAGAATGAAGCTCAACAGTGAGTTACCCTTGTGGGCTTATGATGTCACTTATTAAGTTTACGGGACAATTTATGTACTATATTATTGTGTCAGTGTACACTAGGTACTAGTCCCTGTCCCCAATAGGGATTATATATTTATCACTAACCTCAGTGCAGAGTTCCAGGCGGATATACTCATATATACACATATATGTATATGGGACTGATCTGTTTCTGATGCGCCGGCCACCTACATCTCATAGCATAGGTATAGGATATCCCAACAAGGTCATCTTTTGGCGGACAAATTACTATTACTCAATTTCATTGCTTCTAAATTGACACTGTATTTTTAGATTATTTATTTATTTATAAAATATTTTACCAGGAAGTAATACATTGAGAGTTACCTCTCGTTTTCAAGTATGTCCTGGGCACAGAGGTAAGACAAATAATACATGTTTACAAATACAGTTACATAAATGAGTAGGGTATACATTATATACAAGACATTGCGTGCACAGTAAAGATAATATATATTATGGGCGTATTATGGGTTACAGACCAGATTAAAATGTGTGACAGCCTTAGATTTGAAAGAACTTAAACTGGTGGTGGATGTAAGAGTCTCTGGTAGGTTGTTCCAGTTTTGGGGTTTGATAACAGATAACAGATTGATAACTAATAACTTAATTAGCTCCCTTTGCAGGGCGCTGCCATGTTGTTAGGCTCGCACAGTCGCAGCATGCGCAGAAGAGTGCAACGGAGGCAGCCAATAGCAGGGAAGCTCCGTGAAGGACTACAACCCCCAGAAGCCACTGGGAGGTATACCACATGTCGTGCAACAGCCAATAAGGCTGCAGCTTCCCCTGCAGGGGGATATTGATACTTTTTGTGCGCTAGGAGCACGTCAGTCTGAGCTGGGAGAAGAAGAGGGTAGGTTGTGTGTGCAGGGTGTCTGTGACCCCTGCACAAGGCCAGAGACCCCCTTAGGCCCCAGCTAGGCCCCAACTCCCATCAGCTTGTGGTTGCTGCAGGGACAGGCCCACACTGTCCATGTAGTACCAGTGTGAGGGACACAGCCAGGACGTGACGGCGAACTGGCAATCCGGTGGTCTGGGACCAGACCACCATACAGAGAGATAGAGACTGTTACGTGGGACACTCCTGCTGTACACTACCCAATCGTGGAGGCAGACACATCGCTGACGACGGCATGGGACCAGACGGTCCCTTTGTCTACAGTTGGCGCTACCGGGTGCTGGAGTACCCAGCAGGTATTAACAAGTGCACCAACTTTACACACGTTAGTTGTGGGCAGCGCTGTCTCAAACATTGGGTGGGTTGCCTCTTGTGGACACCAGGGTGGTTGGGTGCCAAGGGCCCCTCAGTACTTTGGGTGATATTCTATCAGGTGTGGACACTGTGTTGGAGTGCATTTTTGGGATACGTCCCTGCGTGGCCTAGTTGGTGGGGATGTTATAGTGTTGCCCATTTTCTTATGTATACAGAAAACCATTATTCTAATCAGTGTGTGTATTATTGTATTCGGTCCTGTGGCAGGGTTATCCAACATAGTTGGATTCCGCACAGGTGGAGGCACTGGCTGTCACCAGACGGATCAGACACACCCCATTCTCCCAGCAGCGGGGGCTCAGGCCTTCTGTGAGCCACAGGTAACACACCACACACACGGTAGCTGCCATATCTCCCAGGGGGTGGGGAAAAGTGCGCTACACATGATTTCACAATAATTATAGGCCTCTGAATATTGTACATAAATGTGCCAGTTACCGAGATCTAAATCTGTCACTGAATTATTTTGGTCCTCCTAGGATGGACTGCATCTTTAGAGCACTAAAAATATAATATCTGATAGTCTTTTCAATCTTGTCAACTCTCAGTGAGCTTTTAAACTGGCGCTCCACTCCCTCCATATTGAAAGAATCACCCTCACTGTAAAGGAACAGCGTCGGAGACTCGGAATACAAATCTGACAGCGATTACTAACAGGTTTGTTTTTCTGGGGGAGATACTATATAACCTTGTGCTAATCGCACGACCCCGTGACAGCGTCAACTACGATCCATTTATATGCCCGACATATCACCTATTGATGGTCCTTTCTGTGACTGATTGCCCCACAGTTTTTGGCAAAGACTTGACATTAAGGCCACTTGAGATGACAACAGGAGTCACACATGTCACTCAGTAGTCTTTGGAACAGGATGAAGTGAGGATAGGCCGAGTGGCGATTGAAAGTAAGAAAATAAATATTTTGAGATAGAAAAGTTTGGAAAAAAATGATATTTGATTATAATTATTAGTACTTAATTTATTTAATTGTTTGTCACCGATTAAGCCAAGAACAACTGAGCATCCTGCCTAGGGTGCGGTATGAAAAGTTGACATTGAAATTTAGAAATAGGGGACTGGGCCAGCCCAGACTCAACATCAGACCGAACAATCCTTTTTGTGACAGACCACCCCACGGTTTTTGGTCAATACTTTTACTTGAGAAGAGGACAACAGGAGTCACTAGGCTTACCCAGGAGTTTCATGAAACAGGATGTAGTCAGAAAATGCAGAGTGTCGAAAGTAGGAAAAGGATATAATATGACGAGATAGGAAAAGATAGAGAAGTTTTCAAAAATATGTTATTTGATTGTTTATCATTACTTAAATTATTTCATTTTTTGTCACCAATAAAGCCAAGAATTCAGTGGGATGGCGTCTGCTGATCTGAGAGGAATAAAACTGCTCTATGTGCTTGTGAATTTACAAATCCTATAATTGTAAGACAGAGATATGGAAATATCATTTCTGCCAGGATTGTATTGGGAGTGTGTTGTATTCCCTGGAAGGATATGGAGTTTATACCTGTTCTGAATGCAGAGCACAGTTTCAGAAGCGTCCTGCACTGCAGAGGAACCTGAAGCTGCTGTGCTACATAAATGAGGAATGCCCTGTGTCTGTGTGAGATGCAGACAAATTATGCTGCTGCAATCATTAGCTACGTTGCGTTAATTTCATATACAGTCAGCCTATGTGACTGTCGGTTGTGTTAATTATTCATTAATCAATTAACTCACTTTTGAGAGTCAGATAGTCCCTCAACCAATCAAGAGAACTGGAAATCCATTAGCCTAAGGACTTCATGGAGAAAGAAAATTCAGATAAACAAATATACAAACTATACATAATAAAAGTAAAAAGTGCACTAAATGAGGAGGTGTAGTACAAATTAAACCTGATGGGGGGGATACCAAGCAGAGCACACTGCTTAATGCCCATTGGGAGGCAAATGCATGTTCCCTCTAGTGGGGCATTTCACCTACATCAGATGACAGCACCCAACTCCAGAAAGTATCAGGGCAGGCAAGGAGGACGAGACCCAGACCAGTCAAGCGTGAGTAGTTCAGCAAATCCCAGACCAGAAAGATATGATCAAAGATGGTCCCGTCTGGGATCGTATAGGACTGGTTGAGGTGAATCACCTCTTCCAGCATGGACTTAAGCCTCAGAGAAATGGTTTTGACCATGATCTTATAGTCTGTGCATAGCAGCGAGACCGACCACTAGTTTTTGATTTGGTGGAGAATCCCCTTCTTGGGCAGCAAAGTCAGCACTGCCCATCTACATGAAAGGAGCATCTCATCAGCCTTGATGGCTTCTTCAAGGAACTTTTGGATATCAAGTCCCAGAGTCTCCAAGAAGGATCAAAAGAATTCTATGATGAGCCAGTCCAGCCCAGAAGATTTTGTGTAGGACATGAAACAGAGGGTGTCAAAGAGCTCAGCTATAGTAAAAGGCTTATCCAGCCTCTCTATCACCCTTGCTGACTGTGTGAAGATCCTCACGTAGCACCCTGCAGGCGTCTGGATTGATGAGATACTGAGAGAACAAGTTGGAATAAAACATCCGGGCCCAGTCCCGGATGCTTCCGGATTCATCAGAGGGGAACCGTCATCCATCAGAAGGCAGGTGATGTGTCTATGGTTTCCCCTCTTTTTCTCCATTGCATAGAAATGGCGCGGCCTGCCATCCATCTCCCGGAGGAGATGGATTTAAGAGTGAACGTACGCCCCCTTAGCCTGGCACTGTTACAGCTGAAAGAGGGCACACTTCCTCTCTATGTACTTGTGCTGCATGGATTGGTCCCCTGACACAGGCATCTGGTTCTCAAGATCAAGCACACCTACCACCTTAGCGCCTTGATCCTAGCATCATGCTGCCTGCTCGCACCCTTGGCATACTCCTGACACAAAAGGCTCAAATGCACCTTGCTCACGTCCTAACACTGACTGAGCGTGGAAAAGTCACCATTGCAACCTCTCCAGACCATCCAGAACCCCCAAACCGACATTGCAAAAACCTGGTCATCCAACAAGGAGTTTTTGTAGTGCCAATAGACGGCCAAGGGTGCTGATGGTATAGGCGCCGCCATCATGGTTGCATGGTTTTCCATGAATGGCGCCAACCTAATGGCACTGGATCAGGCTCGCGACATGAGGTGGCTAGATATATAAAGCCGGTCTGTTGCAGGGTACATGCGAGGCACTCCTTCTCAATCACCGAGTAGTTTTTTTCCCCCGGGAACAATTTCCTACTCAGAAAAAGGATCGGATGTTCCACTCCCTCAAACTGTTGTAACAACACTGCCCCTAGCCCTATCTCTGATGCATCGGTTTGCACTACAAAAGGCCTGTTGAAGTCTGGGCTTCTAAGAATGGGACCCTCTGATAGACACCTTTTTATGTCCTCAAAGGCTCTCTGACACTCCCTTGACCATACCACTTGTGTAGGGGCACACTTTTTTCTGAGGTCCGTTAATGGGGCTGCAACTTCCGAGTAGTTGGGGATGAACCGCCAATAGTACCCTGCTAAACCCAGCAGAGAGCGTACCTGCGTTTTTGTTTGGGGGGTCGGAACTTCTTTCAGGGCAACTACCTTGTCGGCTAGTGGCCTTACTTTTCCACCTCCCACTGCATACCCTAAGTATTTGGTTTCCGCCTTACCCAAGGCATATTTCTTAGGGTTGGCTGTGAGCCCTGCCTCTCCTAGAGATGTGAGGACCGCTTTCAGCCTATTTAGATGGGCCCGCCAGTGTTTACTATAAATGACAATGTCATCAAGGTATGAAACACACTAGAAGGCGCTCAATACCTAAACACAGTGCAATACAATAAATATAACACTTAATGGAAAAATGTGCAAATAATAAACACAAAAAAAGTAAAGACACTCAAACCCTTGGACGGACTGTTTCAAGGTCCACACGAAACACAGGTAAGAAAAACCAGGGGAGCGTTGATACCTTTAAAAAGAAAAAAAGAGAAACATAGTGCAAACTGTAGCAAATATGTTAAAGGAGCTCCCAAGCGGGCACCACAGACTAAGGCCAATGCCTAAATCAAAGTGTCACAGCAGGAACTATGCGGAGGTGATGAATCTTAAGAAAAGAGATGCACACGTGCAGTGTTCAGTAAAAACACAGTTTATCCAAAAATGATAAAAGTGGAGGCTTACAGAATCCCAGTGGGAAAACAGCATTGACGTTGGTGATCTCAAGACCACATCACCGCGTCTCTGTGCCAGCAAACCGCCACGATACACTACAGCCTGGAGCCGTCTCGTCACTTCCGGTCTTGGGGCCGTCACGTCACTTCCGGTTGCGCCGCCAGTAGGAAAACAGCTACGGGATTCCAGACAATCTCTCCCTCTTGATCAATAGGTCACGCTCAACGCGTTTTGCCGTTCTAGCAGACGGCTTCGTCAGGAGTAGCAGTGACCTGTCCTGGGTGTCTTATTTATACCCATACTCCTATCAAAATCCTCCCCTCCTATAGGATAATTGATAGAACATCCCCAAAATGACGGGCCAATTACATAAATGTGACCGCACACAGGGATATACAAATATATATATAAAACAATGATAAACATTTATTTATACAATCATAGTAAAATAGTTTAATAATACCAAAGCATATTTAAAAATCATATTAAAAATGATAATTCTAACTAGTCCTAGCAATAGTAATGAATTAAACACTGAAACATTTTAAAAAACACAAACTATCACACTCTCTAATGGTCATACTGAGCAGGCGATAGATGAATCTTAAAGAGACAAAGAAATTTGATTAGAAAACAACACAACATCAAATTCCAGTAAGCATATAAAAAAATTCCAGTAAGCATATAAAAAAAAATGAGGCATATTTTTAAGGACATCTTAACCATCTTAGACATAGATCGGACCATAAGCCTGAACCCCAGACAATAAAAATGCTCCCAAAAATTATATAAAAAAGTGCAATCCCATCTAAATCATATAATAATACATAATAAAAATTAAAGAAAAACACCAATTAAAGAAAAACACCAAGCTCAAAATCCACATTCAGGCCTTGTGGCACTAAAGTTTTGAGAGAAAAGATCCAAAAGCTCTCTCTTTTTTTCAGTGCGACATTTCTGTCCCCACCTCTCCAGTGGGACAGAACATGTTCCAGCACTGTAAACCTTAGTCCTGAAGTGTCACCTTGGTGGGTGGTAATAAAGTGATTAGATAAAAAATGCGTTGTGACACCTCTACGCACATTACCAATGTGTTCAAGAATACGTGTTTTAACTGGCCTAGTGGTCTGGCCTACATATTGAAGCCCACATGGGCACTGTATTAGGTAAACCACGTATTCTGATCTAAACGTAATGTGTTGTTTTATAAAAAACTTTTCATTAGTGATATTTGACTGGAATCCAAACTTATCATCCGATCTATATCTACAAGCCAGGCAAGTGGTACACCCGAAAAAAACTTTTATTTGGGGTAACCATCTATTATTCTCTTTAGAGACCTTTTGCAGAGCACTAGGTGCCAATGCGTTCTTTAATGTATTAGCTTTTTTAAAAATAACTGTCGGTCGTTCAGGTACTATTTCACCTAGGATGGGGTCACTTTGTACAATGTGCCAATTATCTTAGTTATTTTTTCGGATTGTCTATTAAAGTTGGTAAGAAAAGAAAAGTCAAAATTCTTTTTAGTCTTAACTTTTTCTGTATTTTTTATAAGATCTTTCCTTTCTAGACATCCTACTTTTTCTACTGCATCCTGAATAACTTGTTCTTCATATTTCTTTTCCCTAAATCTTTCTTGCATAAATAAAGATTGTGTGTTAAAAACATCATTATTCAAACAATTCCTCTTAACCCTACGTATTTGACCATATGGTACATTTTGTAGCCATTTCGGGTGATGACAACTGGAAGGTGTGATATAGTTGTTTATATCGACGTCTTTGAAGAAGGTTTGAGTGCTAATCTCTCCCTCTTCTATGAGCACAGTCAGGTCCAGGAAATTAACCCTTTCCCGACTGTACTCACAGTTAAATTTGAGGTTGAGTAAATTGTCATTAAGATAGTATATAAATCTTTTGAGACTTTCCTCATCCCCTCTCCAAATGAAAAATATATCGTCGATATATCTCCGCCAAAGGCACAAATCCACACCCAGCTCTGCAATAGACCAAATATGGTCTTCCTCCCATGAACCCATGAGAAGATTTGCATAGCTGGGTGCAAATTTTGTGCCCATGGCGGTACCACACTTCTGAAGGTAGTAAACTCCTTCAAACAGGAAAGAGTTATGCTCTAAGATAAACCTTATCCCGTCTAGGATAAAGTTTGCTTGTTCAGGTGGCATATTCATATCCTTTGATAACGCTCTATCTATGGCATCATGTCCATCTTTGTGACTAATACACGTATATAACGAAGTTATATCGCATGTGGCAAGAAACCATCCATCTTCCCACTTTTGGTTACTTATAACACGCAGAATGTCTGTAGTGTCTTTTAAATAAGACGGAAGTTCTTTCACATATTTCTGCAGATACGTGTCTATGTAGGCCGACAGATTTGACGGCATCTCTTTTCTTAAGATTCATCTCCTCCGCATAGTTCCTGCTGTGACACTTTGATTTAGGCATTGGCCTTAGTCTGTGGTGCCCGCTTGGGAGCTCCTTTAACATATTTGCTACAGTTTGCACTATGTTTGTCTTTTTTTCTTTTTAAAGGTATCAACGCTCCCCTGGTTTTTCTTACCAATGTCATCAAGGTAGGCTGCGGCATAAGCCCTATGGGGTCTCAGCACTTTATCCATGAGTCTCTGAAATGTGGCTGGGGCTCCATGCAGTCCAAATGGCATTGTCACAAACTGGTATAAACCCATGGGAGTGGCAAAGGCTGTTTTGCACTTGGACTATTCCTCTAAAGGTATTTGCCAGTATCCTTTTGTTAAGTCCAGCACGGATATATATTCCGCGTTACCAAGGGCGTCAATTAACTCGTCCACCCTTGGAATCGGATATGCATCAAACTTGGATACCGCATTGACCTTTCGGAGGTCCACACAAAATCTTACCTTCCCATCGGGTTTAGGGACCATAACTAGTGGACTACACCACTCACTCCATGATTCCTCAATCACTCCTAAGTGTAACATTTCTTGTACCTCCTTCTCTAACAGGGCCCTACGACTTTCAGGCAACCTATAAGGACGGGAACGTACTTTTACCCCAGGTGCTGTCTCGATCACATGTGAAATTAAATTAGTTTGCCCTGGCAAATCAGTAAAAACATCATGGAATTGTGTAATTATTGCTAACAAGTCCCCTTTTGTTCAGAGGACAACTGTCTACCCATTGGGATTTTATCGTCACCCACAATGTTCTCCCGTGGGGGCTGAGGACCCAAGTCCATTTCCTCCTCCACCGGGTGGATGAATAGAGACCGCTGCATCTTACAGTGTTTCAGCAAGTTCACATGGTAAATTTGTTTACCCTTCCTGGACCCTGGTTGAGCGATCTCGAAATCCATATCACCCGTGCGGCGGAGTACTTCGGATGGGCCCTGCTATTTGGCTAGGAGTTTGCTCTCACAACTGGGTAACAACAACATCACCTGATCTCCTGGGTGAAACACTCTCATGTGAGCATTTTGATTGTAATGTCTCTCCTGACTGTCCTGGGCTGATCTAAGATTCTCCCTAGCAAAATGCCCGACCACATCTATGCGCTTATTAAGGTCCAATACATATTGCAGGGTATTCTTAGAAGGGGACCACTGTTCCTCCCAGGACTTCATTAGGAGGTCTAGGATACCCCGGGGTTTGCGGCCATACAGCAATTCAAATGGAGAGAATCCCGTGGAGGCCTGGGGAACTTCCCGCACTGCAAACAGCAGAAAAGGGAGAAGTTCATCCCAGGCTCTCTTCTCTGAATCTACAAATTTCCTCAGCATCCCTTTTAGAGTTCGGTTAAATCTTTCCACCAATCCGTCAGTCTGTAGATGGTAGACCGATGTCCGAACAGACTTGGCCTCTAGTAATTTTAAGACATCCTGCATCAGTTTAGCCATAAAATTTGTACCTTGGTCTGTCAACATAACCTGGGGAAGTCCAACCCCTGAGAACAGCTCCAACAACTTGTTGGCTACTTGCTTCGCCGTTGCTGTTCTCAGGGGGAACGCCTCAGGATATCTTGTTGCATAGTCAACTATTACAAGAATAAACCTGTGTCCTTTCGCAGAAGGTTCTAGAGGTCCTACCAAGTCTACCCCAATCCTCTCAAAGGGAACTGACACCAAGGGTAGAGGAAACAAAAGGGGCTGGTTTTGTCCCTTCGGACTAGTTAGCTGGCACTCCGGACATGCCGCACATAACTTAGCAATATCACTATGTATCCCTGGCAAATAGAATCGGGACGAAATATGGTCCAATGTTTTATCCCTGCCAAGGTGACCACCCCAAGGGACAGTATGGGCTAGAGTGAACACAGATTTAACAAACGCCTTGGGAACCAATATCTGTCTGGTGACCTCCCCTGTTTGTGTCTGCCTATTCACCCTATACAGGATATCATTTGATAATTCAAAATGGGGGAATACTATCACCCCCTGTGCATTCAATATCTGCTCATCAATTTTTACCACCTTATCATACTGTCAAGCAAGGACTGGGTCTTCCCTTTGCCTCTGGTGAAAATCAGGGAGGTATAGGTCTGGTAAATCTCCAGGGCCCATATCCCCCTCCCTCTGGCCATCCCCCGCCTTCACTTGTGACTTCTGGCTACTAGAATGGTTATCTTGAGACCCAGATTTCTGCAACCAGTCCTGTTTGTCAGAGCGTCTTTGCTTCTGAGTCTTTGGAACCCGGTGTCTACTGAGAAAAAGGTCTGCCGAGAAGGGGAACAGTTTGCCAGGGTTCTCCTGAGACATAGAATAAGGCTCCTCGTGAGAGACTGGAGCCATTAGGTCCGAAAAGAAAGGCCAGTCCTAGCCGAGCACAACGGGGGCAGGGAGCCAAGGAGCGACTCCTACTTCGAGGTAGGCCTCCTGACCTTTTACCTGTAGCTGGATTTTGGCCGTCGGATACCGTTTTACATCGCCGTGTATACATTCTATACTCAATGGAAAGTTAAAAGAACACACGGTAGGCGGTAACAGTTCCTGGAAGACCAGAGTTTTCCCAGAGCCCGAATCTACAAGGGCCTGGACGTTTTTTCCCCCAACCTGGGCTGGAAGTAGCCAGGGCTTGTAATTTTCTCCAGTGAAGGCCGAGGCGACGGTCCTGCTGAAGGAACAATCCATCTGTGGACAGTCCACATGCCGGTGGCCTTGTTCTCCGCAGGCGGAACATGGAGAGGGTTCCCTCGCAGGAGGGGGCCATGGATAGCGGTCCTGTGGGCGACGTCCTCGGAAGTTCCTCTCATTTGGCGACAAGCCGACATCAGGAAGGGGATGAGGGTCTCGGCGATGCCCGGCGTTTTGACTTCTTCCTTGTTGGAAGGACTGCTCCTTTCGTGGCACTTGGCGGTTGCGCATGGAGGGGCCGTAGTTTCCCCGTTGTTCCAATCTCCCTCTTTGGGTCTCTGCAAGTGCTGGTGAAGTTGGATCCGTCGGGTCCAGGGCACTCGCCTGATCTCCGGTCCCAAGGAAGTTCTCAACGAGTCGGACCGCCAAAGCTAAGGTTTCAGCAGCATGGCGTTTTACCCACGAGCGTACGGAAGGGGGTATTATCTGTAGGAATTGTTCCAAAACCACTTGCTCAAGAATTGCCTCCTTAGTGCGCTCTTCGGGTTGTATCCAGCGAGTACACAAGTCCAATAACCGCTGAGCGAGGACCCGGGGTCTCATCTTAGCAGTGTACTTCAGGTTCCGGAACTGCTGCCGGTAGGTCTCTGGGGTCAGACCTAAGCGATCCAGTATGGCGGCTTTTACTTGTTGCCTGATCTGCTGGGAGACCCTGATATGAGGCCTGGGCTTCTCCTATGAGGAGCGGAGCCAAAGCAGTTTCCCAGCGATCTGCAGCCCAGCCCTGAGCTTCGGCAACCCTTTCAAATGTCAGTAGAAAAGCCTTAGGATCCTCGTTCGGAGCCATTTTCCTCAGGAGGACCGGGGTTTTGTTCGCAAGTTCTGGACTGGCAGACCCCTGGAATTGGGTAAGCAGCTTGGCCTGTGCTGCCTGCTGCTGGGTTAGGAGCTGGGTTTGCTGCTGCAATATTAGTTGGGCCTGCTGATGCATTAACAGTCCCTGATGTTTGGTCTGCTCCTGCATTAACAGTCCCTGCTGTCTGGTCTGCTCGCACAGAAACTCTTTTAAAAATTATTCAATTTTTCTCATTTTTGTGTGTGTGTGGCCCTTCAACTGCAGGGGCCTCTCAAAATCCTGGCACTTCTGACACCATATGTTGCAGGGTACATGCAACAACACACGCGGGTTCTCTTGATAAGGCTTCTTTATTGAGCCTTAAAAACATACAGCACACAAAACAAAATAGCTTCTCTTCAGCATACAAAAACAAAAAAGCTTCTCTTCAGCATAAAAAACAAGGGAGCTTCTCTTCAGCATGCAGGACACAGACAGTTCATCACACATGTACTTTGAAAAACAGACCTTATAGCAGTAATCTCTTTAGTATTTCAGTCCTGTCTCCTGACCAGCTAGCCTGCATGTGTGTACAGCCTGGGGGTTTTAAAACACATTGATTATGCAGCTGGGGTCAGACTAATTAAGCAGCCCTTCTCAACTGAAACTTAACCTCGTCACTGCTGCACTGCAAGCCTAAACATAGGTTTGCCAGGTATATGGCTGGTGACGTTCATTCACCCTGTCACATGGTCGATCAAGAGTGAGACACCAGACCACGACACGCCCTAACATACATGTAAGTATCTGATGTCCCTAGATGTCATTCCTTCTAGACATCGACTAAGGAGAAGCGGGCAATGAGCTTCTGCAAGGCCGACTCAGAGAGAGGGTATGACTGTCCCAACTCGGTCTAGAGCCTCAAAGGTGCAATTAAATTCTTCCTCGAGTACCATGCACTCATCTGCATGAACTGTCTCCAGGTAAGTTGCCAGCCTGGCAAGGAACCTCACTGTCTTTTGCCCGGCTGATGGAGCATATATGTTCAATAAGTTAAAAGTTTAGTTCAGATGTGGAGTAGATGGCCTGGGATACCAGCCTTGACAAACAGCAGTTCAGGCTGGACGGACTCAGCGACGGACCCCACATGATTGTGAAGTGGCTGAAGAAGACCCTGCCTTGCCACTCCAGGTGCCAGTTGGCTTCATCCTCTGGAGTGGTATGGGTCCCCTGCAGGAAACTGATGGAGTACCCTAACGTTTAGCAGATGGGAGATTACCTGGACCCTGCAGAGACTGTCCTTACAGCCATTAACATTGTGCATGCTGATGTGCAAAGCCATTATTTTTGTGTGTCAGGAGTACTGCTTGTACCAGCCACAAAGGCAATTCATTGTGAGGGCTGGTGTTCTCGCAGCTGGTTTCTGAATTTCTGGGCTCACAGATGCTGTGAGCTCCTAGAATACTTGGCCCTGTGGTTGGCCCTCATGTACACCTGGAGAGAGCGAGGGATGAAAAAGACGTCTCCCCACTTTTTGAGGGTCAACTACACCTTCCGTTCTTTGATCACAAAGGGTGTTCTCCAGGAAACGCGAGTTTCACCATGCTCTCCTCTGTGGACTACCACCCTCAGCTTGATTTTAATAGATCCTCCTCTTGATGTCTAAAAAGGAGGGTCCATTTCACCCTCTATTGTGGGACCTTAGGGTGGCGCTGACTGTGCAATATTGGGGGCACATTCGGGAGTAGCTAAAGGCAGAGCAGGAGAGAGAGGGGAATCCCTGGTAGTATTGGGAACCACTAGGGATGGTGTGCCTTAACGGCCCCCTCCACTGCTGCCTGTACAGCCTGGATGGCACAGGGCTTGGTGTTTTCCTGGGAAACGATCACAACAGTGGGACCTTCCAAGGTATTAATAGAAGGGTCCACTTTATTCCCCTCCCCCATTTACACCTCACTACCTGCTTCATCCTCCCCTTCAGCACCATCCCCAGTTTCCTGAATGGGGGTTAATCTCCTGTTATCTCCCTCCACAAATGGTTGCTCCTGAGGCAATAGAGTTGCCTCAGGAGAGCCACTAGTAAGTAGCGTAGGAGGGATAACCACGGGGCTGTCCTTAAATCTCACCTCATCAGGGACAGAAACCCCGCATTTAGCAGGGATAGTGCTGAGGACCCCTTATAGTCCAGGTGTAGGCCTTTATGCATTGCGGCAGTAGCCTTGTGCTCATTCCCTGAACCTTGGGAGACCCCCTCATTCCCCTGCTTTATCTCAAGACCCCTCGTCCACTGTAATCCACACAGGGTTTGGAGGGAGGGGTGTATGGTCGAACACCAGTTCAGCCACTAGCTGTTCAGGTTGGATGGGTGAAACAAATGGACAATGCCACCTTGTGAGCGATGTTTAGATACTGTTTTTAGCTTTGCAGGGAAGTATCCCATATATGAGCACCTCCGGCTCCTTCGCCATCCCCCGATTTGTTTTTTGCTTCCTCTTTCTGGGGATGTCACTCCCAGAAGAGGAAGGGTCACTTGCTGTCAACCCCACACCACTAAGGATGCTTTTAGTGGGGTAGGGTGTGCTCTATTGGCAGCAGTGACCTCGGAGGACAAGGTGACATTCTTCCCCTTCTCCCATTTAGCTGTAGCAATGGGTCTTGTTACAGTCTCCTTTGAGATCCCAGAGGGGGCCTTTTTCTTTGAGGGCCCCACTTTGATGGGCTCAGCGGGCAGGGTGCTGTAGCCCATGAGGTTATTGGTGCTTGAACCGGGGCTGATGGCTATAATAGCCCTCAGGGGCAGCTCTTGTGAGCCTGTCCCAGCTCCTTGCACAAGAAGCACTTCACTTCATCAGGGCTGTAAAACACCTGGTACAGCCCGCCTTCAAAGAGAATCCCAAAGGATCCCTCAATGGTATCTGTGCCCTGAGGCAGATGCAGCTGCACCTGCCTCTTAAATGAGAGCATGTTTCAGTGCTCTCTCTGCAGCCAAGCGGGGTCTTAATAATGAGAAAATGTAATTCTCCCATTGCCTGCAGGTCGGGAAGCAGAAGTGGATCCGGGATGAAGGGGAGCACATTGGACAATATTACCCATGTGCCCAACCCTTCTAGGGGTTTTATTGGGACAAAGGTCCCCCTTAAGCGAGTCCTAATGACATTGTGGGCAGCAGCCAGCGTCCACAAAAATACGACTTTGCCGTACATGCTGCTGGCTGCCACCACACAAGAGGGGCCCGCTCTGTTATCAACAGCCCTTACATATACATATAACCCCTGAGGAAGCTCTATGAGTGAAACGCATAGGGTGAGCATACAGTCTGTCTGAAGACCTCAAGGTACCTGGTGGACTTTTTTGGAGGATCCTGGGCCAAGATATGGTTCTCCCTTCCTTGGACTGTGGCATCTTCCCCTGTGGATGGCCACCATAGGTGGATCATCAGGAAAATGAGGAGTGCTGCAGTTTTCCTCCACTGTCTGACCGTGTGTGGTCTCACTGCCTTTACTTACAGCTTATTTGTAAGTGTATTACTTTTATTTGCATCATTTATAAAATAATCTGCACTATCATTATGTCTTCTCTGTTCTCCTTATATGACAATTCTACCCATCCTATCCATTTGGTTCTGAGGGACGTCTTTTTATGAATACCTGAAGAACTGCCTGAGAGTTGGTTACTCGGAACAACCACACCGCCCTTTTCAGTCACTGTAATTGTGAGTGAGATACCTATACACTTTCACTTTACATTTTTGGTTCAAAATAATATTGCACTACTGCACCGACACACTTTATTCGAGCAAATACCCAGTATGTACCTGGCAGATACCTGGAATGCGCCGCTCCTCACCTCTGACAAGCCCCGTTGCGTTTGCCTTCCCAGCCTGGGTTTATGCCTGGCTGACGGGCGGCTGATCTGTTAAATGATAATGATTAGGATTTAATAGGCTGCAATGCTTCGCGTGTCTACCAGATGGCATAAATTCATGAATTGTAATGCAGTATATATATATATATACTGTGCAGTATTGCAGCCAGCGGGAATAAAATGCTTCAATCCCTGCCTGGAAAATAACCCAATGCACTCGGGCAGAAAACAGTCACAAACCTCAATACACCCGGGTATACCCGAATTCGTGGGACTAGCCGAGCTCGAATAAAGTGTGTCGCCAGTGTATATGTTCTTTATTTTGTCATTTACATAATCCTGGATGTATTTGCGCTCCTGATTTCCGCCTTACATATACCGTACCTCTATGCCATGAGACCCCGACATGAAGCACCTCACCCCATGCTTCCTGCTCAGTTGTGTCCCAGTGGACAGTGCTGGGGCTGGTAGAACTATTTCCAGATACCACCTGTGCCCATGATGTGGAAGGGGCCATAGGAGTGCTTGTGCTAGCAGGAGGTGTGACGATGCAGAGATCCTTGTCTTAGGTGATGCAAGGCTGTTACTGACTTTTTCAGTGGCCCCCAAGGGGGGACACCGAGGCTAAAATTAATGCGGCTCAGTTCTGGAGACCCCCGGCTTCAATATTGTGTTATTAAAATTAAAATAAAAGCCGTGTGATCGTCTATTAGAGAGTGAGAGTGACTGATTGAGTTTCACTCAGTGCGTGTCTCTGACAGACAGGAGCAGCCTGGAAGAATTCACACAGTGTGAGTCCCATTCAGATGCCGAGACTCGCTGTGTTAATCCCGATGGGCCATTACTAACTGCTATGCAGTGCACCGCAGACTATCACACGGTTGACCAGCACATTCTCGCAGCCGCGCAACCGGCCACAGCGTTGCAATTGTAAGCTTATCATTGACCTTGAGCTATTTCCCTGCTGATGTCGTGGGGTCAACTGACACTAAAACAAGTTTTCCCAGGAAAATCTCAGATCACAATTATTTTTTTCTAATCGTTCTTACAAAGTTTAGTAAACATTTTTAGTTATAAAATACTGTAATAACAACTTAAACTAAATATATTTTTATTGGCTAAAAAAAAACATGATCATAGACTTCAATAAAAAAATTGCAGCATAATAGAAGTTGATACCATTTAAAAAAGTTTGAAAGCAAATTTCTGTATTTGACTTTTGCGTAGATTCAAAATATGCAAATGAATGATCATATAAAAATCACTAGAGCACTGCTTGAGGTGATATACTGTATATTGTATATAAGATACTGTATCAGTCTATGGGCTCTATGCAGTAAGCGTTGATAAGGATTTTTTCGCCATTTTATAGCCAAAATTGGGTTTGAGATTCAGTAAGCGCCGATAAGTGCTTGATGTCGGCAGGTTTCGTAGCCGATAATTTTATTATGGCCAGTCTGCTGCCGATAAGCCTGTTTTCGGCACTTATCGCCACTTTTTTAAATCGACTGTATTCACGTAGCAAAATCAGCTTATCGGGGCTGATCGGCACTAAGAAACTGAGATTTTATGGCCAATTTCTCCCGCCAAATAAAGTTGGCAAGTTGGAGGGGAGAACGATCGCTAAGGCTGCCGGAACGGCACTTAGAAAAAAAAACTCTTCTGTACATCAATGGAGTCAATGGAGCGGGGACGTATAACATTATAGTACTGTTTACGTTCCATTGCTCACAATACAAAGGTGATTAGCATAACAGTGTGGGGGGCATTCCCTGCATTGTGTCACACCTGACGTGTATTATTTGATTTACATTGTACTTTTAGATGTTTTCATCATTTGCGTGTCACATTACTCATCATGTGATGATGTGTCAAGGGAAAATCCTATACTCAACTCTTAAAGGAGAACCTCACATCATATCACACATTTTACTGAACTGAGCAACAATTATTTATATGATGTTACACATGTCACACATCTAACACATCCACCGTATATTCATGTTGCTTTACATTACACAATGCTTGTAATGTGTAACGCATCTTTAAACGTTCATGTACATCTTTCTTCTCATGTTTACATGTACTTTGGGTCCTCCCTTTTTTCATGACGTCACTTATTGGACACTCAATCACATTGCATGTTCACATTGTAACCGTTGCATTACAAGCACTTCAACCTAACTTGTACACACATGTACAGTAATTAATCATTGTGACACCTTTCAAACTGATTCTATAGCAACTATCCTCATTAAATAAATGTATGCATATGCACACGACAATTCATTGTTGTGAACATGTGACAATAACATGGCTAATTACACATGTTGCAGCAAACATTTTCCACGTCAATCTCAGGCTTTTTGTCTAATTACATGACTGACTGTTGCGTTCAGAAGTGTTACATGCATTGCACATTAGGGTAGAGGACCAGCAAGGTGTTGTTAAAAATCCTTTATTGAAACAGCATGGTACAGGGGACACACACTCTGACGCGTTTCGGACTGGTATAGTCCTTAGTCATAGAGCTGATCCGCGCCATTCATCCCCACTGATTTAAAGGGCTAAGCCCGCCCCCCTACGTCATCGCGCTCCCCGTTTTTGGCGCGAAAATCGCTGATATGTGATCTAATTGGCTTGGACTCCCAGCGCATAGAATGACTATCTGCCGTATATATGTTTAAAGGGGAGTGATGTATATCCCCCTGCGTCATCGCGCTCCTCATTTTGGCGCGAAAATCGCCACACTATAGCCTCATTGGCTGAGACTCCCAGCCAATAGGAACGCTGACTGCCCTAGGTATGCCTGAGGATAAGGGGAATGACGCGCATCTAGCTTCAGCGCCCAGACCCCTCTGCCGACACGTAACGCGTCGTTGCTAGGCAACGACTATAAACAATAACAAAAGAATCCTCAATCCTCTCGGAGCGATACCAGGCTATATGGTACTAATGGGGTACCCAGGGAGGCGAGGAAGGAGAGGAGGGGAGGGGAAGGGGGGGAGGTGAAGGGGAAGGGAAGTGAGGGGGAGGGAAAGGGAAAGGAAGGGGGAAGGGGGGAAAGGGGAAGGGGGGGGTAGACTTACAAGAAAATCATGTGGGGATGAACTAAACAGGTTAAAACTAACATAGTAAAAACATATTAAATCAAGTACAACAAAACATGAATAACATACAAATACATAATGTAGCGAATCTAAAATCTGAAATGGAGGTTACATGTATAGATTGAGGAGAAAAGTTGTTCAACAATATTTATCATATTAATGTATTCAATTAATGTTATTGTTGATAATTAACTTTTAGTAATGCATAAGTTTTCATCTATGAATAAACATATGTAATAAAAACATATACAATATAATAAAGTATCCATTTGAGACAGTTATTTTTTAGCTGTGTAAACAATAAACCTGGTTTCTAACGCAAGGCGAGCAAAATTATTATATGAGAATACAGTGGATATTAGATATTCATATTACATGTTATCCAATACATTTGAATAAACGAAAGCTACTCTAATTTTTGTGTTTTTATATAAATTTTTGACCAAAAACTAGGGCAATTCAGTTAATAGAATGGGCTCATACATCCCTTTGAATCAAGTTAAGAAATGTTTGAGCTCCCAATCTTGGTTCATGCCCCTGGGTGCCAATGTCCCAAGGGCATAAATCCAGAACATCTCCCTGCGGTTTAGTGATGCTTCTCTATGTCCTCCTCTAGGGTGTATAGAGATGTTCTCAATGGCACTATATGTAAGAGTTTTTATTGATCCTGAGGGACACGTGTTAAAATGACGTGCTACCGGGAAGCGTTCATCGCTGTTCTTTATACTCCGGATGTGTTCTGTAATTCTTACTTTCAAAGCCCTAATGGTCCTGCCTATATAGCCACTTCCACATGCACATTTAAGTAAGTAAATTACAAAGTTGGTGTTGCATGTCATAAATGACTCCAACCGGTAAACTTGCCCTGTATGGACATCCCTTACTGATTTTAAAGGTTCAGCATATCTGCAAAGATTACATAGGCCACATTTAAAGAACCCCTTAGGTAGAGGTTTTGTATTTTTAGCTTTTGACTCAAACAGACTAGGAGATACATAGTTGCCGATGGTCTTGGCTTTCTTGAATACCATTCTAGGTTTTTGTGTGGTATATGGATCCAGATCTGTATCTAATTTTAAGATTCCCCAATGTTTTTGGAGTATGTGTCTAATCTGTTCTGCTTGTTTTGAGAACGTGGTTATGAACAGTGGGCACTGATTTAGGCCCTTGGGACATTGGCACCCAGGGGCATGAACCAAGATTGGGAGCTCAAACATTTCTTAACTTGATTCAAAGGGATGTATGAGCCCATTCTATTAACTGAATTGCCCTAGTTTTTGGTCAAAAATTTATATAAAAACACAAAAATTAGAGTAGCTTTCGTTTATTCAAATGTATTGGATAACATGTAATATGAATATCTAATATCCACTGTATTCTCATATAATAATTTTGCTCGCCTTGCGTTAGAAACCAGGTTTATTGTTTACACAGCTAAAAAATAACTGTCTCAAATGGATACTTTATTATATTGTATATGTTTTTATTACATATGTTTATTCATAGATGAAAACTTATGCATTACTAAAAGTTAATTATCAACAATAACATTAATTGAATACATTAATATGATAAATATTGTTGAACAACTTTTCTCCTCAATCTATACATGTAACCTCCATTTCAGATTTTAGATTCGCTACATTATGTATTTGTATGTTATTCATGTTTTGTTGTACTTGATTTAATATGTTTTTACTATGTTAGTTTTAACCTGTTTAGTTCATCCCCACATGATTTTCTTGTAAGTCTACCCCCCCCTTCCCCTTTCCCCCCTTCCCCCTTCCTTTCCCTTTCCCTCCCCCTCACTTCCCTTCCCCTTCACCTCCCCCCCTTCCCCTCCCCTCCTCTCCTTCCTCGCCTCCCTGGGTACCCCATTAGTACCATATAGCCTGGTATCGCTCCGAGAGGATTGAGGATTCTTTTGTTATTGTTTATAGTCGTTGCCTAGCAACGACGCGTTACGTGTCGGCAGAGGGGTCTGGGCGCTGAAGCTAGATGCGCGTCATTCCCCTTATCCTCAGGCATACCTAGGGCAGTCAGCGTTCCTATTGGCTGGGAGTCTCAGCCAATGAGGCTATAGTGTGGCGATTTTCGCGCCAAAATGAGGAGCGCGATGACGCAGGGGGATATACATCACTCCCCTTTAAACATATATACGGCAGATAGTCATTCTATGCGCTGGGAGTCCAAGCCAATTAGATCACATATCAGCGATTTTCGCGCCAAAAACGGGGAGCGCGATGACGTAGGGGGGCGGGCTTAGCCCTTTAAATCAGTGGGGATGAATGGCGCGGATCAGCTCTATGACTAAGGACTATACCAGTCCGAAACGCGTCAGAGTGTGTGTCCCCTGTACCATGCTGTTTCAATAAAGGATTTTTAACAACACCTTGCTGGTCCTCTACCCTATTTTGCTGTGCACCGCAGGAGTCTTTGGATTTCAACCTCTACATGAATATTGAGCGTGCTGCACGCTGCATTGGAACAAGCCTGCTGTGAGTATATTTCTCCCTCACAGGGATACTGGATGACCTGCAATAGTGCTGCAGCACAAGGGTTGTGTATGGCCGAGCTCCATACAACAATGGTATGTTAACCTTGATTCCATCATGACACATGGACTACTGCCATTACACTGAGTGTCTTTTTTGCTGCATTTATATAGCACTGGGTCTCATTACTCTACCTGCTGGCTGATACAGTTTCCTGTTACCATGATATGTGGACTTATATTGATCATTGTTTAAAGGTTCAGATTTGGATTGAGCACTGTGATTGGGACTCATGCCCCAAACCACCGATTGCATTGCACATTACACTAATAATTTTCAAACAATGTTTGTACAAAGCTTCACGTTACATCATTGTCAAATATCATGATTGCCTGCTGAATACACAGAACAAATAATTCTTTGATCAAATGGAGACAGCTTGTGAGCCAAGTACTTTAATATGTTAATGTAACACCTTGCTTTTTACTATGTCACCTGACATCATCACATACCTATTTAAAGGACGCCCATTACCTGCTCATTCACAGCTACTCATTTCAAAATGTTGCGATTGTTTAGGAGACGTCGGAACATTCTTTTTCATGACATGCTTGCTGATGAAGAGAATGACATAGGGCAAGGGAGGGACAGAGCCAGGGACAGTGACAGGGACAGGCACGCGGATACGACAGGGACAGGGAGAGGGACAGGCCGAGGGACAGGTAGAGGGACAGGAGATCAGAGGAGAAGACAGAGGAGAAAAGTTGTGCCTCGTCCGCGTGTGTACAGGGAGAGAACCCTGTTAGATGGGATGAGTGAGGAGGAGATAGTCAGTCGCTATCGTTTGAGTTCAGCAGCAATCATCTCTTTATGAAGAGATAAGGGGAGATTTAGATTTTTTGACAGCCAGAGGTCGTGCAGTCCCTGGGCTTGTTAAAATGCTGTGCTCATTACATTATCTTGCTTCCGCGTCATTCCAGACAACTGTGGGCATAGTGGGCGGGGTCTTGCAATCTACATTCTCGCGGGCCTTTACCCAGTTTCTCTATGCACTCAATAGACGCGCTAGGAATTATATTCATTTTCCTACAGAGGCGACAGAGTGGCTGGAAGTCAGGAATGGCTTTTATAATATAGCAGGGATACCATGTGTGCTGGGTGCAATCGATTGCACACATGTTGCTTTGAATCGATTGCACCTAGTCAGAGTGAGCATGTTTACCGTAATCGTAAGCACTACCATTCACTGAATGTACAGGTGGTATGTGATGCCACGATGAGGATAATGCATGTGGTACCCAAATTCCCTGGTTCCAGTCACGATTCCTCTATCCTGAGGAACTCTTCAGTCTTCCATGCGTTCGAAGAGGGACATTTTGAACATGGTTGGCTGCTGGGTGAGTACAGATTTGGATGTTGTAACACAAAACACATTTTTCTTTAGGAATGTTTTCATTGTAGAATCTTATCACTAATGTAAGCTTATGTGTGCTCCATTGATTATAGGTGACTCAGGATACGGAATTAGGCCGTGGCTCTTGACTCCGGTGCTAAACCCTCAAACTGAAGCAGAGGAGAGGTACAATGCAGCCCATATATCTACAAGATCTGTTATAGAGAGGACATTTGGCCTACTCAAGACCAGATTTAGGTGTCTCGACAGAACTGGTGGGGCTCTTCTATACAAGCCTCAAAAAGTGTCTGATATTATTCTTGCCTGTTGCATTTTGCACAATGTGGCACTCAGACACAATGTACAATCAGACATAGCTGAGCCTTTGGTAGACGAGCATCCCACCCATGTAGCTGCTGAAAATGAACAAACAGCCAGTGGTGGCCAGACACGCCAGAATCTCATAAATTCGTTTTTTTCTTGTAAGTAAAAACATATATGTTCCTAGTACTACTTTGATAGATTAATTATGTTATATTAACAATAATGTTTCTTTATATAACCTTCTGTTAGGACACAGATGAATATGGGTTGCACACCTTTCTTTTCTCTGCTGTGTGCACAAAGGGATGTGGCACCGGTATGTTATTGTTGCACAGGTTATATAATCCCTTTTCCATTGTAAATTAGTTGTGTGTATGTGAATACAACTGGTGTAACAAAGCAGTAATATTTTAGCTTTGTGTTGTTCCTTATGCAAACACAATACACATAGTATGGCCATAGTCATTCATTCTTGCAGTATGGTTACATACAATGTTATTGTTGCAGTGTAACATGTACATCCATATGATGTGTACACCAGGCTGGTTTACATTTTGAATGTCATAAAATATACATGGTGTTGCACATTTAACACCAAATACACACTTTGCTGTGTTGCTTACGGTACTGAAGATGGCATGTCAATGTTTGCAATTTATATATTGTTCCATTGCATTATAGTTATATCTCCAGTATGACTGATCATGGTATGTATATTTGCTGACATCTGTCATAAGATGTGCCTACCTCAATATTCGTATAATTATTTGAAGTAAAAATCCAACATATTGGTAAACGATAAATGTTACATACATGTACTTTCTGTATCATGTACATGCATTTAGCTACTAATGAGGTTTAATGTGCATTGTATTATAAAATGATTACTCCCATTTCATCACATTTAATGTATGTTCCCTTATAATTTCCATTAATGTAATATAGAGGTGTTTGGAGAGAAGGGGATAACTGTAGATATTTTTTTACTTACGGGAGCTCATTAATCACGGATGCAATTGACTGATCATAACACTCCATGCATGAATGCCTGTAATCACAGCAATGCGTTGTACATCTTATATTTAGCAATGTAGGTGATTATTAATGCTATAAATTATTTGTCAACATTAATTAAACATTGTCACGTGTATGTATAAGTCACACATGTGTGTTGATGTGACCTACATGTAACAAGTGTCAAACTGTAATCAAAACCACAATTGTGTCAAAAATGTAACTGTAATTTTGCATTAATAATTTCCCACAATCACAATGTTGTTAATATATTTGGAATGTCATTGACGTCACTTCATCATTATCATGATGATAATTAACAAGTATTCTCAAAATATAAACGTCAATCACATGCACATTAGCATAGGCACACTTTTTAAGACAACTGTTTGTGTCTGTATCAATTTGTGTATGATCCATGTATAACACCGACAAATGATAACAGCAGGTTTATTATGATAGCTTATATCATCATATTGACTGTACTATTTATGTTTAGAACATGTAATAAACACAGTAAACTATACTTAGTTTGGTACATGAAATATACACATAAACGTACTTCATTACATGATGTTGATGTAATATTCATAACATCATGCATTGTAGGGGACCACAACATCTTGCCAATAACATTATTTGCTACAGTCCCAAACCATTTTATCAACATACCCATGTAACAAGAGATTTTTAACAATAAATGGCTAGTTGGTTTTAAGTGTCCTTTACATTGGGAGAAGGAGTGGCTCAGTGAGTAAAGACACAGACTGGCACAGAGAGTTTGAAGCAGGGGAGCCTGGTTCAATTCCCGGTGTCGGCTCCTTGTGACCTTGGGCAAGTCACTTTATCTCCCTGTGCCTCAGGCGCCAAAAAATAGATTGTAAGCTCCACGGGGCAGGGAA
This sequence comes from Ascaphus truei, assembly GCF_040206685.1. NCBI lineage: Eukaryota > Metazoa > Chordata > Amphibia > Anura > Ascaphidae > Ascaphus > Ascaphus truei. The sequence continues at coordinate 93,910,488 of NC_134483.1, read as the reverse complement.
CTCAGCCTGCAAAATGTCTCTGTAAAGCGCTGCGTACAACTAGTAGCGCTATACAAGAACATGCTATTATTATTATTATTATTATTATTATTATTATTACATAGTTTCGACAGTCATACGTTCCATTACACAATAGAATACACAAATGTGTTAGCAGAGTGGGAATGGTTGTTATACTGTATATAAAACACACCATGCCATAAAATGTTAGTAGTAATTAAAGAACACTCAAGAAAATTTCAAGCTGCACTCTTTTGCAACATCATTATGTTAATTAAGTGCTTATGCAATATAGGCATAAGGGTATCACATTTTTAATTGTTTGTTAATAAGCGCTGCAAGCAATATAAAATTAGTTCCATATGTAGTATAGTAGTCGGTGGCTCCTCTTCACAATCATCTCATATAAAGTTAGACTCTTCTGAAATCATACATTGATCCGATTGTATCTTCCCCGACATCTCTGAAATACAGCAAACACATGATGGTCAAAGATGGCACCTTACTATATATGTATCCGTGACAACGCGTTACACATCTCTATATGATTGTGTAGATACACACGTCAGTCACTTATATGTTAGAAGTACAAGTATACATCATTATGTATTCGTTTGTTAAATTAGTAGCACGCATAACTATGTATATGAACTTAACGTTGGCTGTATACTTAAAAATGTGCGCGCACATCTTACTGTGCGCACGCACTTCACGCTTGGGTCGACTAAGTGTTAGCGCATGCGCAAAACAATGCGTACGTTGTGCGTTCAATACATGTTGTAAATACCATTAACCAGAAAATATTTCTTTCAAATACAATGAAGGCGAAACTACATTCGTTCTAAACGAGTACATCTGTATTCTTTTTAAACAGACATGTGTGGACAGAAAGCACGGCCCATAACACAATGCGCAAATGCAATACGTGTGACGTCATGTTAAGCCAGTGTGAAGCGCACGCAAACACTCCTCCCACTCAATTAACATTCGGCTAACGTCCAGTGCACGCCCACAAACACAGACGCGCACGCATGACACAGTGCAGTTACCGTAACTATAACAAAACAACACAGCCAATAGGCTTTGACACGCGCACGTCGCTTGGGGGCAGGACTTACATCCGTAATCCTTTTTAAGGACGCCTTGGCACATGACAAGGGTCCCACGTCATACGTGGTCGACCCGGTTTTTTTTTTAGATGTTGCATGATAAAAAAACAGGTGTGTGTTACAGTTATGGTAACATGTTGCTAATATGTTTAAAGGGATAGGAAAGTACGTATATTTATTCCGTGAGCAATGTGTACTAATCTTTCTGGTTCTACTATATTGTAATAGGAAACAATGTGTTTGTGATCGCTACATGTTATGCAGTCTGCAATGTTACGCTGTATCCACGCATTTAAAGTAAAAATGGTGGTTAGAAAAAAAAAAAACTTTTAACGCTGAGTCAAGGCATAACGATTGTTATATTTACCATTCTTGTAGAAGTAACACTTGTCTGCCTGCAACTGGTCGCTCCAGAAAACCAATGCATTTGCATCCATGGTTGACCCAAACGCTGAATCCTGTATGACACACATCTCCTCCATGAGGCGCTCATAGGAATCGCCACTGCCTTCTTCAAACAATTGGTCCGGAGGTAGGTTCATTTCTTCGGTTACCCATTCGAATGCGTTTGCAGCAGAAAGGCTTGGTAAAAAATCATAGTAGTTATGTTCTTGTAGAATGTGTGTTTCAGGAATGGAGGGTAAAGATATTGCAGCAGGTATCGATTCACACGGAACAGTAGTAGCGGATCCATTGCTATTGTTATTAGGAATAAATATGCTATTTAGCAGAATATATGCCGTGTTCCATGGTGATTTTAAATTTCTTTGCAATCTGCCAAAAACCATACCTTTCATGTAGGTTATCCTGCACACGTTCAAAACATTCATTAGTTGATAAAGTGAATCTTACAGAGGATTTAAAATTTCGCGCCCGCCCAGGTTCTTGGTAATAAGGATACTTTGTTCTAATCAAATCATAGATGTGGCCCACGTTGGCTTTGTGTTCCGCAGTTGATACGATCGCCTCCGCTATCATCATTTTATACCCTTTGTGTGGATGGCTGCTTCCAATGATATCCTCAGCCATTGCAGCTTCAGAAATAATGTGAGTGTACTTTCAATGTTCTCTGTTCACAATGTGAAAGTCTTTGAATGTTATCTATTTAGTGTGTTTCTATTCAAGGTCAGGAAAAGTATCTTCTTTAACTCCATTTTAGAAACACCAATTGAAACCTGTAGAAATAATTGGTTTACATTTGTGGTTTCTGATAGCCATTTCACTGTGAAACCCACATTAAGCTACTTTTATCTATCTATGTCTACTTTCTCAAAACAAGTGTACTATTTTAATTAAAACACATTGTGGGTGAGGAAAGAAACATTGTCGGCTTTATGAAAATAGTGCTTACACACATATAATGAGATACACACACCTGCAAATGTTTTTCTCTTTTTTTTTCCCATACATTTCAGTGTCTATTTTTCAGTCTGGTTAACTCCCTGTCTGCATCAGAGTTTAAGTACGTGTGTATATGTAGATATATATATATATATATATCTCTCATAAATATCTATATATATATATATATCTATATATCTATATATATCTATATATATATATATATATATATAGATATATAGATATATATATATATATATATATATATATAAATATAGTACAATATACATATGTATATGTCTGTAAAACCAAACTTTTAATGTGTGTGTATATTACAATATTTTTTGTTTCAAAGTTTTTTATTAGGCATTTATAACATTTACAGCTTTTTGAATATTTGTCAACATTTTGGCCTAATACAATTTTTCTGGTTTTTGTCTGAGGTGGGGGAGAAAGTCCCAACATTCCCCTGACCTTCAGAGGTCTGTCGGGGAAGTGCGGGTTAAGAAACAGAAAAGGGGAGAGAGAGTGATAGAGGGGGGGGGGGTAGGGGGTGAGGGGGGGTTGAGATAGGGGAGGGGGGGGGATTGGCTCCCTGTTCTTGGCTGCCTTCATTTGGATCTTTGTTTATTATTACTATGGGGCATTTTTGCGTTGGGGGAGCATATACGTTAGCCATGAGTCCCAGGTATTGTTGAAAGAGGTGGTGGACCTTTTCAGGAAGGCTGATAGTCTTTCCATGTCCATCACCTCTTGCACCCTTTTTTTGACTGTCTGTTTGGAGGGGGGAGACACCTTCTTCCAGGCAGCTGCCACCGCACACCTAGCCGCTGTCAGGATAAAGGAGACTAATTTGCCTGTTGGTCGATCCAGCACTTCTATGGGTCTGGCCAGCAGGTAGGTCAGCGGGTCAATGGGTATTGTGAGGTCTGTGACCTCTTTTATTAATTTTTGTATAGTTTCCCAGTACTTCTGTATTTCCGGACAGGTCCACCAGATGTGGGCCATGTCTCCCTTTTGACCGCAGCCTCTCCAGCATAGATCGGAAGCCAGATTTGATTTATTCGAACTGGGGTAAGATACCAGCGGAACAGTATTTTGTATATGTTTTCTTTGATTGTGGTACATATGGAAGTTCCTGAGGCATTTTCCCAAATACTTTCCCAGTCCTCTCGGTCTATATCTATTTCCAATTCTGCTGCCCAATGCAGCATATAGTCATGCGTGGGGGGATCCATAGCTATCTCCATTTCTGAGCAAATTTGTGATATAAGACCTTTCTTATGGGCAGTCTCACGGCAGAGCTGCTCGAAGCTAGTGAGAGGGGGAAATTCCAACGTTGGGGTTAAAGTTTGAATGAAATGCCGAATTTGTAGGTATTTGAACACATTCAGCCCTACTATTTCATATTTAGATCGTAGGTTTTGGAAGCTCAGGAACTTCTCGAAGCTCAAGAGGTCGGCAATCGCATTGATATTTTTGGCTTTGAATTCGTCGAATTGTCTGGGCTCACAGCCAGGTGGGAATTTCGGGTTTTTGTGAATTGGCGTAAGTTGAGAGTGAGATGTTGTGAGCTTAAATTTGAATTTGCATTTCGTCCAGGTCTCCCATGTGTGTCTCATCGGGCCTAATTTGAATTTGTTATTCTGCATGTCCTCCCTGCTTAGAGACCAAAGGCAAGCCGGCAGCGAAGGCGTCCCGGCATATTGAGTTTCTATGTCTAGCCAGCAATATTGGTTTGGGTTGGCATTCCAGACTACTACCTGTCTCAGTTGTGCAGCCAGGTAGTATCTTGTGATGTCTGGAACTCCCATTCCTCCTCTCCCCCTTGAGGCCAAGAGAACTCTTCTAGTGACTCTTGGTTTTTTTCCTTGCCAAATAAAGTGGAAGATTAATTTTTGGATGTTTTTCAATTCTGAGCCAGGGATGTGGACCGGGAGAGTCTGGAAGTAGTACAATAATCTAGGGAGTATATTCATTTTAACCGAGATCATTCTCCCAATCCATGATATCTGATATTCTCCCCATTTTTCTAGATCTTGTTTGATTTTTTGGAACAGGGTCGGATAGTTATGATGGTATAAAGATTGGTAGGTCCTCGATATCTTAACTCCCAAGTATTTGATACAAGAGGAGCTCCAACGATAATTAAAGTTTAGTTTGAGGAGATTCACCTCTGGCTCTGGCAGGCTTAGGTTCAAAGCTTCTGATTTATCACTATTTATTTTATATCCTGAGATTTTCCCGAAATCCCGGAGTTCTTTTTGAAGGTTGGGTAGGGAGATTTGGGGTTTTGATAGGGTTAGAATGACATCGTCTGCGAATAGGGATATTTTATGCTGCCTTTGACCGATTTCTATTCCTTGGATGTCAGTATTGAGCCGAATTGCCGATGCTAGTGGTTCGATCGTTAGCGCAAAGAGGAGAGGAGATAAAGGGCATCCCTGTCGAGTTCCATTTGTGATCTCGAATCTCTGGTTATTGCCCCCTGGTAATTTTACTGTAGCTGACGGGTTTTGATATAGTCTACGGACCCCCTCTAAGTATGCGTCTTTAAAGCCAAATTTGCGCATAGTCTGGTCCAGGAATTGCCAGTTTATTCTATCGAACGCCTTCTCTGCGTCTAGGCTTAACAGGAGTGCTTTGGTGCCTGTGAGGTGAACATGGTCAATAATATTAATTATCTTCCGGGTATTGTCTGAGGCTTGCCTGCCCGCGACAAATCCTACCTGGTCAATGTTGATTAATCTCGGTAAGATGGGGTTTAATCGGTTTGCTAGTATTTTGCTATATAATTTGAGATCACTGTTGAGGAGGGAGATTGGACGGTAGCTTCCACACTGCATCGGGTCTCTGCCATCTTTGTGTATAATAGCTAAGTTAGCCAGAGACATTGTTGGTGGGATTTGGTTCCCTTCCATGAAATAATTAAATGTTTTCAGGAGATGCGTGGATAGAGTAGGCAAGAATCTCTTATAATAGACATTGGTGAAACCGTCAGGACCAGGAGACTTAGTGATTTTTAAAGATTTGACCGCCTCTTCCAGTTCCTCTTTTGAGATCTCAGCGTTGAGGACTGTGTTTTCCTCCTCCGTTAATGTGGGGAGATGGCATTTGTTTAAATATTGCGTTATCAATTCTGATGCTATTGGTTCAGGTCGGCCGTTTTTAGATCTTAAATTATATAGTTCTGTATAGTATTTTGTGAATTCCATAGCAATTTTGCTGTCACTATATTGTATCTCGCCAGATCTACTCTTGATCGCCGTTATTTGGGATCTCTTTTGTTCCCCTCTCAATTTACTGGCCAGGAGTCTGTCGGCCTTGTTACCCTTGTCATAGTATTGTTGATTGGTCCATTTTAGGGCCTTTTCAACATCCTCCAGCTGGGTTTGTCTAAGTTTTGTTCTGGCTGTTAACAATGTTTTGTATATTTTTTTGGAGGGGTTAGCCTTGTGGGCTTGTTCTATTGTTTTTATGCTATCTGTGAGCTCTTTGATTAGTTTTTGGCGGGCTTTTTTCCTGTGGGATGCGATGGAGATAATTTTTCCTCTGATGTCTGCCTTATGGGCTTCCCACAGGATTGCTGGAGAGGAGACTGTTCCTTCGTTGAAGTAGAAATAGTCCTTAAGTGAGGATCTAATCTCTCTTTCTATCGCAGGATGATTTAACAGTGAATCATTTAGTCTCCAGGAGTAACTCGTTGTTTTCTCGAAAGGGATTGACAGTGTCAAAGTAATCGGGGCGTGGTCGGACCATGTGATTGAGCCAATGTCTGATTCAATGGCTGCCGCCATCACATTTTTAGTGGTCAAGAAGTGGTCTATTCGAGAGTAGGTCTGGTGAGGTGCTGAGTAGAATGTATAGTCTCTCTGGCCCTGATGTTGGGTTCTCCAAACGTCCACCAGTGAGAACTCGCTCAGGATGCCCCTAAACCTTTTCCCCTTGATTTGGGAGTGGGTTGTACGGGGGGGACCCATTGTGGTCGATCTGTCCTCGGTGGGGTTTAGAACCATATTTAGGTCTCCCCCCACTATCATCGATGACAGATATCCCGGGTCAACGCCTTCGAGTACTGTTTGTAAAAATTCTGTTTGATTCTCGTTTGGGGCGTATACATTGATCAGTGCGATTGCTGAGCCCGCTAGGGAGCCATATACCATTAGGAATCTACCCTCTGGATCTGCTGTTGTTTTGATATGATTAAATGGAGTGCCTTGTCTGATTAGGACAGCTACACCCCTTTTTTTACTACTGAATGACGCAAAAAAGCATGTTGGGAATGTCTTTTTGAATAAATTTGGGGGGTCTTGAGATGTGAAGTGGGTCTCCTGTAGGAATATGATGTCTCCCCCTGATTTTTTCATATCATGGAGGGCTAGCCTCCGCTTCCTATTATTGTGTAGTCCTTTGACATTTAGTGAGCGGATCTTTATTGGTGCAGTAGATGTCATTGTGGGTTTTTTGTGGGGGGGGGATCTTGGGGTCTCGCCGTTCCCATTCGGGGAGATCTTGCTTTTATTTTCTGGGTGTCTGCAGTGGTTCTGTCTGCGTGTTTCACCGGGGGCGGGTGTGTTCCGCCTGTTTGTATTCTGGTGGCTGTCTGTGGGTTGCCAGGAGGGGAGGGTAGGATGGGGGAGGGAGGGGGGGTAAAGATCTGCTGGGACAGAACCAGCAGATAGAGAGAAGGTAGGATTAGGTCCTTGTGTGGGCCTAATGCAGTGTTGCCAGTTCCTTGGGCAACCGGCATTTTGGGCAACGTGCCCTTCTGGGGTGGGTCCGGTGTCAATGACCGGTGTGCAGTCGAGGGGTCCAGACCCTGGGTTGTTAACATTATGCGCCATTTCCCTCTTGTGAGTCTTTGGTTTGGTTCTGGCGCGTGCCGTGTTGTGTTCGTAAGGAGTGGGGGGGGGGGGTTGTGGGGGTGGGTGTGGGAATGGTGTGGGGGGGAGGGAGGTGGCAGGGGGGGGGGGGGGAGGAGGGCAGGGAAGCCGGGAGGGGTGGTTTAATGGGCTATAGTCTAAATTGCTGGTTGACATGCTGTATGTGTCAGTTGTGTGGTCTGGGCCCTTTTATTTGTTTGTTTGTTCTTCTACTGGTCGTCTAGTACCAGGTCAAATTCGGGGTGATATGGGAGGGGTTCTTGTTCAGAGCAGGGAGGGGGGGAAAAAAAAAAGGGGGGGGGTAGGAGCAGGAGGGGCTCTCAGGTACATTTCCTATGTCAACCCTTATCGCTCTAAAGTTACATACATTGCATTTGTACATTCTTCTGCATTTTGTTGCTTTCCTTTGCTGGTATCACCTGTTAGAGGGGACTTTGGTCTTGGTGAAGGGGGGGGGGGGTAGGAAAGGAGGGGAGGTGGGGGGGGGGAAAGGTCAGAGGGGGGGGGGAGGAGAGGGGAGGCGAGGGAGAGAGGGGGGGGTGGCAAGACTTGGGGGAGGGGGCGGGGAGGGGGGGGAAGGTGGTGAGGAGGGGAGGGAGGGGGGAGGGGGGGAGGAGGAGGGGAATGGAGGGAGGGGGGAAGGGGGGTGAGGGAGTGGTAGGGGGGGGAGGGGCGGGGGAAGTAGGGGAAGGGGTGGTGGAGGGGGGTACAATGGGAGGGGGACAACTTATCTTGGAATTACAGTAAATTTTTATAGTTGCGATTTCTAACATTTCGTCAGTATTGGTCATAGTACCCTTTGTGAAGCATATCTATAGAAATATGGATCCGTTAGTTGCCGCTTTGGCTCTGAGTGGGCTCACATGGGCTCATGTTGTGCCACTTGGTAGCTCGTTGTGGCTGCCTTTCTGTGACCATTGATTTGCTCTTCAGCATTCAACCATTTCATTCTAGGGGGGGAGGGGGGGGGGGGGGAGGAGGGAGGTGGATGGGGGGGAGGGGAGGAGGGGAGGAGAGGAGGGAGGGGGGGTGAGGGGGGGACAGGGGGGGGGGGATGGGAGACACACAGGGAGAGGGGGGAGGGGGTACATCTTATCATATTTTTGTAATACGTTTTTATATTAACATTTTCACATATCACTGTAAAGTTGTTCAGCATAGCTTTGTGGAGCGTTGTCATGGGGATATTGGCCAATTGCTTGCGACCTTGTTTCTGAATGAGCTTGTGGGGCTTACCCACTACGTGCTCGGAGGGGGGGGAGGGGTGTGTGGGGGAGGGGGGAAGGGGTCGAGGGGGGATTATGGGGAGGGAGGGGGGGGTATAGGGTGTCGGGTGAGGGGGGGGGGAGATGGCCTTCAGGGTTGGGGGGGTAGGTAGAGAAGGGGAGGGGGGGAAGGGGAGGGGGGGAAGGGGAGTGGGATGCATCTTGTCATAATATAGTTTAGGTTGTCACATCTTTTATATATATATTTTATATATATAGAATATTTTAATAAACGGTATAATGAACAGTTCTCAACTTTGTACAGTGTTCCCAGTCTTTACATATATCTGCCTATGAGTCGGATTTTTGTGAGTCTGCACTTTGCACTGTATCTGCGCTTAGTGTCCTGACCCAGGCGGGTAAGCGGCCTGCGGGCCTTCTCGCTTTGCGAGGGTAAAAGTACTCACAGTTACCGGATACCTCTGCTCTCTGCCCGGGGGAGGGGGGATGTAGTGGAGAGTGTGTCGTGAAGGGAGGGTCCGCGTGCCGGGCTGTCAGGACCCGCCAGCGCCGCTCCTCTCGTGGCATATCTGGTCTCTCTCCTCCCGGTCCGGGCAGTGCGGGCCCGTGTGGATGGTATGGCGAAAAAAGAAAAGGAAGAGATGTATGCGTCCGCCTCAGCGGGGATCGACTTCTGCGCCCCATCTCCGTTCACAGATTCCTCCGCGGCTGCGGTTCGTCTCCTCCGGTGCTGTTGCTCGCTGTTTCGTCCAGTTCCTTTGTTGGGCTGTGATTGTTGGCGAGGTAAAGCACAGGACGTCCGTTGGCTGTTATCTCCCTTTTCTTTGTGGTGCGTCCGCTGGGCTGCTTTTCTGTGGCTTGCGTCCGGGGTTCCCGCTTCTCCAGTCTGCAGAATCTGCGGATGTCACATCCAGGATTGCGTCGCCTCATGGGACAGGAGGGACTTTTAAGGGGAACTTCTTCGGTTGCTGCTCAGGTCAACTGGGTGAGGGAATGAACTTGGAGGTAACTGAGGTAAGTGATTGCTGCGGTTCCTATCTAGGTCGCGGTTGTTTTTGGCCTGCCAGCCTCTCTGATGCTCTGATCTGGGGTTCTTCTGCATGCTGCCCCTGAGAGTGGGGGGGGTCTTGGATCCAGTCGGCAGGGAGGCTTAGGTCCAGGGCTTTTGCGAACCGCGAGATATCCTCCGGGTGTCTGATTGTGAGATATTTACCATTTTTTTGTACTGACAGCTTAAATGGGAAGCCCCATTTGTACTTGATCTTTTTCTCGCGGAGCAAGGAAGTTAATGGTTGCATCTCTTTGCGCCGCAGTACTGTGCGCTTTGACAAATCATTATAAATTTGGAGGTGAGAATCCTGGAATTTGATGGTCTCTTTGGTTCTGCATGCCTCCATTATTTGTTCCTTTATTGTGTATCTGTGAATGCGGGCTATTATGTCCCTTGTTCGATTGGGATCTTCGGAGCGTGGCCCCAGGGCGCGATGGGCTCTATCCATCTCTATGTCCTTTGGTGTGAGGTCGGGGCACATTGAGACAAAAAAGTCCTGGAGATATGACCTGAGCTGACCAGGCAGAACCGCCTCCGGGACGCCCCGGATTCTAATATTCTGGCGCCTGTCGCGATTTTCCTGGTCCTCAAGGCAGTCTCTTAGGCTGTTTACCTCTGCGCCAAGTCGAAATATTTCGTTGGCTGCCTCATCCTGGGATTGCGTGGTTTCGGCCATTTTAAGCTCAAGGGCCGTGGTGCGCTCCGTTAGGCCCGTTATTTCCTGTTTAAGTTCTTTTACCGCGGCCCGCAGGTCATCTTGCAGTGAGGAGTGAAGTTTATTTAGCATTGTGGAGATCATCTCCTGCATAAATGCTCTTGTGAGTACTTCCTCCGGCTGTGGTGGGGTAGCCGTATTGCTCCGTTCGGTTGTTCCCTGCTTGGGCCCACGTGTGCTCGCGGAGCCATCTTGTGATCTTAATGCAGCTTCTGAGCTCTTCTGGGAGGGTGAGAAGTACTTAGCGACTCCTGGGTTGGCTTGGGACTTGGATTTGCTCGCCATTCTTGTTGCTAGGGGTATTAGGGGGATTTGCGGCAGCAATTGTGGATGTTTTTAGGGGGGGAAAAGCGCTTATTCTGCTCTTATTATATCAGGGTCTGTGGAGCTCCTCTTCTACACAGCCTCTCTCATCGGCGTCCTGGACACGCCCCCGTATATTACAATATTTAAGGGCTTATATGTAAAGAGGGATTTTTATATTGGTGTGATTTATTTAAAGGTTTAAATAATAGAGGCTTACAATCTTTTATGGCCTATTGCATTCACCTGTGTGGAAATGTGATTTACCATCAAACAAGGTTTTTTTTTAATTTAGAAGGCCTGTAGTGTTACAACCAATAATATATCTATGTAATCCAGGTCAACACAGAACATATTGATGGCAGTAAGTAGGCCTTGTATGAAACCTATTTAAATGGTGACAAACATGAGTGAATTAAGTGATAAAAAATTGTTTTAGGCCCATACTGTTATAGGCTCACAGTTAGTATATTTCACAAACATTAGGCCTGTATTATTAAAATACTGTGTTTTCACAAGGAAGCATGAAGTGTATGTTTTCTGAAAATACATCTATAACAGTTTAGATAGTACAAATCATATATATATATATATATATATATATATATATATATATATATATATATATATATATATATATATATATATATATATATATATACACACTGTGTGTGTGTACATATATCCATACATACTACATATATATTAGTAAACATTCACACATATGTTCTTGAAACCAGAACTCATAAATGATTAAAGAACAACATTACAATGGTCAAGCAAGGTGAAGGTAAGTAATATTTTACACTTAATCCTGCTGTACACGGACAAGAAAGATGTTAGCAGTTAAGTAGATGTGTGTTTTTAATTGCATGTGAATAATATTAACATGCAATGATTACATCAAGTAACACACCCAAATACAATGTTTTGCAGGTAAGTAAATGGCAGCTTCTCTAAACATAGCAACTGGGTCCTGGTGGACCATTACTGAGCAGATGATTAATACATAAATATTAATAACACCATTCATTAGGACTGTTAACATTTCCAAAACTTCACGTGTACAAGAACATACTTGAATGTTTGGAAACAACAGGTCTTCAGCATACATACAATATTAATTAGATAATCTGAAGTCAACAAAACAAGGCCAAAGACATATTTACTGAATTATAACATTTATTATTTATTTTCCTTTTGAGAGCGAGTAATAGGCCTGCTTGTTGTCTCTTGGATTTTCCTTTTTCGTTTAGCTACAACTTTAGGCACAACAGAGCCAGTTGGAGTGGCCTGTGGCACTTCACGGGCAGGGCTTGTGGGCAGTGACAGGTCACGGGCAGGGCTTGTGGCCAGTGACTGTTCACGGGCAGGGCTTGTGGCCAGTGACTGTTCACGGGCAGGGCTTGTGGCCAGTGACTGTTCACGGGCAGGGCTTGTGGCCAGTGACTGTTCACGGGCAGGGCTTGTGGCCAGTGACTGTTCACGGGCAGGGCTTGTGGCCAGTGACTGTTCACGGGCAGGGCTTGTGGCCAGTGACTGTTCACGGGCAGGGCTTGTGCCCACTGACACATGTGAGCAAGTTGGTACACAGTGCACAACTGATGGTTGGTCCGTTTCATGTTTGGGTTTTTTGGTTTGTGTCCAAAAACTGGTCAGTAGTAACTGCTTGTGCATTTTTGTTTTTGGCGCCTCCTTTGTAAGTGTCCGCTCCAGAATTTCTACAGATGGCAGCGGTAGGATGTTGTCAGGAACATGCACAGAACTTTCTGCTACTTTACCGGTAACATCCCGACCTGGGGAATGAACATCAGATGCATGGGGTGAAAAATTACCACCATGTAAAGATCCTTCCTGTGATGTGTTAAAGTTGAAATTTGGTACTGTAGTCATTCTCAAGTAATTAGCTTGGGTTTGCTGAACAACTAATGCTTCTATTGACGTGTTTATTTTTTGCAATTGTTTAGGCACTTCAATGAAGACTCTGTGGAGATGTGACAATTGTGATATCGTTTCTTCCTGCAGTGATATCATCCTTTCGTGCACTGTCATCAGATCTGAATGGCGACGATTTTCAGCTTCAACAATTTTTCCCTCAGAAGCTACTATTGCATCGTATGTGTTACTTGATGGACGATTTGCCTGTGTAACTCTTTCAATGGGAACCTCTTCATGGTCACTTGATTGCATTTCTGTGTCTATGGCGGCATCATCATCATCATCATCATCATCATCATCATCATCATCATGTGCTAAAAATAAATGTACACATTATGAAATGGCATGTTAATCTCTGCTGTTTTACTATGTAATTATACTGTGTGATAAGTAACACCTAACATGTTTCCATACGTTTTATAACGTCACATTAAAAACTACCTTGACTTACGAATAATGTTTGGACTCAGTATGAAATAAGAATGAATGAAAAGTTGCTCTAAACTCACAACTCCTACATGATACTTAACATCACAAACACAATACATGTTGTCTTAAAAAACTTCATTTTCACTGACACTAAATAATCCTATTTAAAGAACATGTGCAAAACAAATAATGAACATGACAACATAACATATAGAAGTGCACATATTATATGTCCACCACCTCATACACTCACCTTCCAGGTGTGTTGAGCTGCATGACCCAGGTGAAGACACTTGTTCCGTCTCAGGTGACACATGTCCTCCAGGGGCAACTATATATAACAATAACATCAGTTGTAAATTTACATGTGTAAATATTGAACAAACAGTTATTGTATGTTCTGTATTTATGAGTAACTAACAGCATCAGTTCCTTAACCGAAAATGTGTGTGTGAAAGTAAACATAAATAGTTGTAATAACAATGTACATGCCTGTGTACTTAGAACTTTTGAGTTCCGTAACATACAACATACTATGTTTCTGCAGTAATGCGTTAGGATAAAATGATTAAATTTGTACATACAAATCATATGTTGTGTAGTCATATCAGTATAATAATGTACATAACTATCATGAGATGAACATTCACAATGGTTATCATGAAGGTGGTCATATAGCTAAAATATTAATTTTTGGTAGAGGATATGTGTGGTACATTAATAGAAGCTGTGGCACGCCTGAATGTGGCTGCCACTCAACAACACAACACATGCAATGTGTGATAATGTGGTGTTGATATCAGTTCAACTATAGATATGAATGAACGAATGTGTGACGTACGGTTTCATAACTAATGACTTGTTGGGGGATTTAGTACCTAGAGTTAAGCTTTCAAATGAGTGTGATTACCTTCAGTTTTGCTAGTCAGGTTGTAAGAACGGTAATCCCTTCCCCAAAAACCCTAATCAGCCAGACCTTTCAATTACTTCAAACAGGTGAAAATGGTGTCAACTAAGTTGACCGTAAGATGACCCTGTAATTTGGGTGTGTGCTGAACCCCACCCCCTCTGTTGACGTGTATGCTGTGATGACATATTCATTGCAGCTGCTTTAACACAATGGTAGAGGAGCTAAATAGTCGTCTGAAGTGTGCAAGTTATGAACACAATGACATAACATATGCTACGTGTGCCTCATTATGCTGTCTGTATATGACATAAAGCAAAAATAGACCTTTTCATAAACAACTAGACATTTGTTAGTGCAAGTGATGTTTGTAGGCCGTTGCATGCAATATATTCGATGCATGATTAGAATAGGCAGTAATGTCGTGTTTGTAGGAGTTAAATAAATAATATACACATTAATATTATACATATTTATGTTCTGTACCAGTAGTTAGTAATAATTTCTCATTAGCATGTGTTACACATGTGTGCTACCCTGTTGTTCCCCATCTTCGCCCACCATCAATTGCTTCCACTGCAGCAAAGCATTGTGGGAATTCACATGCAAATGACCACGCAATGCCACGTGGTATATTAGTTACTGCTTTTAGTAGGACTACAACATATATGTCTATTTTGAGATATATATATATATATAGAGAGAGAGAAACAGACATATACATATATAGATGTAGGTATGCTTATATTGGGAAGACAGTATAAAAAGCAGCGGAAATGTGTAAAATAACTGTAAGCAACGACACGCCTAGTACAGTAAGATTTCTCACCTGGTGGAAATTGTGAGGGATAAATTCTGATGTCCCTGTCACCGGCCAAACCCTCCACGACGACGGGAAGTAATTTTGCCCGAAGCAGCTCCTCCAATGGAGTTAAGATCAGATGTTGTGGTGGCGGGCCACCTCCAGTGCCAGAAGAATGCACGCGTTGGTCTTGTATTGTCTTTTTTAATTTTGCCCTAATATCGTCAAATCTTTTGCGACAATTCACCTTGTCCCTGACATGATTCCCACACGCATTGACACCAATTATTATTGTGTCCCACATTTCTTTTTTGCTTGATGAACTTGTCCGCGCTTGAAATACAAACAAAATATATGACGTTAATTCATAATAATAGAAGCACCAGTTTCCTACACTGCTAGCTGTTCCAAGAGATAGCAAACATGCTGTTTTAGGTATAATATGTGAAGCACATGAGCATTCACTACTAAACCTAGACATGTAAGCAAGCTTGCATTAATATTGTATGCAGTTATCGCAAATTGAACGCCTGAGTTTTGTTGTCCTTGTAACGCATGATAAAAAGATGTGTTTCCACAATAATTAACATAGAAAGATATTCTGGACCCATATTTGCATATTAACAAAACTCACATGACCTAGGATCACATGTATTTGAAGAATAAATGGAAAGGTACACTTACCTACTAAATGGCCATACAGACTGTCATAGTGCTCCAGAATCCCAGTGACAAGAGCTCTATTTTCCTGGTCATTGAAGCGAGGATTACGTGGATGCTCCACACGTTTCTTCCTAGCACGTTTAGGCTCAGAGCTTGCCTGCTGCTGACTGGACTCTCCTTGTTCCAATGGAAGAGACTCCAAAAGCTGGCCACCAGCAAGCACGCCACCACCAGACACCCCATCAGCAACTGAGCCACCAACAGCACTCCCACTCCCACCAACAGCACTCGCACTCCTAGCAACAGCACTCCCACTCCCACCAACAGCACGTCCACTCCCAGCAACAGCACTCCCACTCCCAGCAACAGCACTCCCACTCCCAGCAACAGCACTTCCACTCCCAGCAACAGCACTCCCACTCCCAGCAACAGCACTCCCAGCAACAGCACTCGCACTCCCAGCAACAGCACTCGCACTCCTAGCAACATCACTCCCCTGAACAGTACGTTCACTCCAACGCGTACTCTCACGAGTAGCACTACCACTCCCACCAGCATCACTCTTCCCACGCTTTGCGGGCATACTTACAGCACTCACAAAAAAACAGAAAACAAATGTACAGCCAATCACACGAAACACTTCCACATATAAAACAAGACAAAGATGTAAACAAAACAACAAAGGACAAAGCTTTCACAATACACAACAAGTCTCTCAGTCAATATGCAAATATTAAATCGCCCAGCTCTGTGCGTCTCTCTCTCTCTCTCACTCCCAACAACACAGAGAATGATTAACAGTACACGTTGCCTTTAAATATGGCGCGCTATCCAATACATGCTTGCTTCGCCTGATTCAGCAAGATTTTTGATTGGCGAACCTAACAGCACCCCGCCACGCACGCCGATACACCTGTGTGTGATCGGCAAATCATCGTGAGAGTGGGCGGATTTGTTTTCGTCTTGATTTTGAAGGGATTCGGCACTTACTGCATACGAAGAGGAAAAATCGCCAATAACATGGCTAATCGGTAAGCTTGCCGATTTCACATATTCGTCGCTTGCTGCATGAGGCCCTATATTTACAAAGCATTCTTCTGCACCAAGGCACATTCTGATTCTGGTAGACAGTGACACCTTACCGGGTAAGGTGCCCTCCTGGACCGCAAAGTGTGTTATGGCAGAAGACCACTTAGGTAATAGGAGCCATCATGAAACTACATGTCGACATAAGAGTAAAATGTATATCGGTATGTGAATATTGATTGCAACAATTAAAAAAAAAAGACATGCACTTTTTGTATTTAACAATGGATCACTGAGATTGAAAAGAATGCATATGAACCAAAGAGCATATGCAAAGAGGTATTTATTAGAAATTACAACAACAAATATTTTGTAGAAGACGTTTGTAGTTTAAAAAATTATGTATGCTTATGCATAGGCCCCATCATGCAAAATTAGCAAAGTTCATTGAGGTAATGATTATTATGTATAATATAAGAAACACATATATATATACACTGTATATATTCTGAATTGCTTCGGGATTTCAGAAATTACAGTTGTAGTTTTTGAAAGTTAAATTGTGTTTAAACTATTTATAGCGTTGATCCAATGTGCCACATAATATACTGATATCTGCGTGTCTGACCTTATTTTGACGTTTCAGTACAATCTGTTTGAAATGCATCAGTAAATGCATTCACATAATACATTAAACACACATTGTGTTTTGAAACCCTTGGCTGTTATTTACTGTCAAATCATGTCCTACTTGCAATTCTGGCATACACTGTATATTTTTCTTAGCTTCAGCACAACAAAGCTAAAAATAATATTTCTAGATTAAGTTTGATTCAAGCATTCTCCACATGAAGACATAAAGCAGCCAAAGTGCATTCACTTTAAACAAATATATTTCTTAAATCACTTTTACAGGTTGATCTCGCTTTAGAAGAAATCCTTTTATTCCCATTGACTGTATTTATTTAAAACTGGGCTTAACTTCTTGCTGCTCTATGGGTCATTGATTTGGGATTGACATCAAGTCAAATTACTGTAGAATGGGTGTGGGTTAAATATTTTATTATTGTAAAACAAACAAGATTGCCTATCTGCTGCCCTAATTGAAGCTGATTAATTTAATAAAGTGGCCTTAACTTAAGAGGCTTAAAAATAAATGTAGCGGTCATGTAAAATGCCTACAGTCATCTCTCCTGTTGGCAGTAAGGCCTGGTAAGTGTGGGCATGCCAGCAGTAATTATGGAGGTTTCCCCTCACACCCTGGTGGGGTGCTCTGTGTATGGCTGGGACTGGTCACATGCTCTGACTCCATGGTTAGTGATGTCAGAGATGTGTCAGCCTCAGAAGCTTACATAAGGCACAGCACTGTGTCTAAAAGTTAGTTGCTGTGGAGTTGCTGTCTAGTTAGTTGTTCTGCAGAGAAAGGAGTTCCAGCTCTTGTCAGAGCTGAGGAAGGAGTTCCAGTTCTATCAGAGTGTCAGTTATGTTATAGTAACTCCATGGGAGGCTGTGTCCAGGGACCTGGCACAGGACAGTGATTCCTGCGGGAATAGTGAATCCCTGATCTAGGTGATATACCTAACTAAAGGGAGCACTGGCGAGATGAGCGGCTGAAGATACTCCTTGTGGAGGGCAGTTGCCCTGCCGTGTCAATAAAGATGAGTTCAGCCAGAAACCCTCTCGTGTATCTATCTGGAATGAGTGTACAGAGAGGAGCACCACGGAGGAGTTCCTCGCCAGGATCATCCCCTTGCGGACGCAGGGACCCTGGTGAGGTGGAGGCGCTGCACTGGAACTAGGTGAGACTCAGCACACTACCTCAGCTGCCTGTCTGACGGGTTCTCCCCACACACCATCATGCGGGAGACTCAGGAGTCCTGTAGCCAGCAGGTGCACCATCAGGCATATTCACACTGTAATGGGGTCCGGTTAGACCACAGGGGCCAATGTGAGATTGGGTGGGTCAGGCCGGGCCAGAAACACCGTTACATAAAGAAAGACACAATCATGATAACGAGTAATAGTGATAAATGTAATTAAAGGAAACAAATACTGTAGCCACTGTCAGAGAAGCAAAAGTACTAGCCTGTAAAACACAAAGAAGAGGCTCGCCTGCATGCCTCTGATCCATCCCTGATGGAGACGTGCAAACTATTAGCGCATAGTCGAACTTGGAGAATATCTCTGTACTGTATATTAATTCGGTAACGAAGTTCATGTCGATACAAAAATTGATGACAAATTAAATTAATGCTGAAAAGTCAATGGGTCTTGCCTTTTCAACTACTTTCTCTTTTGATCACAAAAGCCACAAAAACATATTTTTACGTCACAGGGCTGCTACTGTTTGTGTGACAGAGCATATTTAGAACAAATTGGGCCTTTTCGGTAGAACTTTGAGGGACAAGTTTGGTCTATTTTTTCAAGGATTTCTTTGAACTTTTTAAATTTTTGATGGAAATTGCAGCGAAGTGAATCTGGTCAGGTACGCACATCTCTAATACCCAGCCTGACAAAAAGGACGGCTGAGTAGGAAGTATTTTTTACTATTATTTTACTGTTTTGCGATCTTAAAAAATTATAAACAATATACTGTATTTATTTTATTACAAAGCTTGAAAATAGTTAATGCAGCCATGTATCCCCTTGGCTACTAACCTGCCCTACCTAACATGTAAGCCCTGGTACCAGCGCAGGCAGTGTTAGGGTTAAATCTATGCCCTTGATGCTGCAGCAGTAAAAAAAACTCCCTTGAGTGACAGGGGGGGGTGGGCCTAAGGCCTGAGTACTGTCCTATCAGGGGCTCAAACCTAGGGCCCTCCCCTGGGTACAAAAGAAGAGAGAGAGACCGAGAGAGAGACCAAGAGAGAGACCGAGAGAGAGACCGATAGAGAGACCGAGAGAGACCGAAAGAGAGACCGAGAGACCAAGAGAGAGACAGAGAGACCGAGAGAGAGACCGAGAGAGAGAGACCGAGAGAGAGAGAGAGACCGAGAGAGAGAGAGAGACCGAGAGAGACCGAGAGAGAGAGAGAGACCGAGAGAGAGAGAGACCCCTCCCGCAGGGGAGTGGGAACTACTTCACCAGGAAGCATGGGAGACAGGGATAGACCTTTGGGGCCTCAAGCCCTGGGGGTTGAGCCCAGGGGTAGAAGAAAGGCATTGTTGATGTGTACGGCTGGACTCAATAAAGTCCAGTTGCTGCTTTTATACTCCTGCCTGTGACTGCAGTTTATCAGGGGGAGTGCAAGATGGTTTTCCTGGAGGTACTGCACCCAGCACTGTTGGGGCCTGCTGGGAATAGAGGCGCTGCACCCAGAACGAGATGAGAGCTCTATATCCAAAAGCCTGTCCTGTCTTCCCAACTACCATTAGTGGACACTCGGCAATCCTGTAAGCCTCACAGGTACAGCACCGCCAGAGTACAGGTAACAGTGAAATCTCCCAGAGGGTGGGGTAACACCTGTTATATTAATGTAGCCAAGTACCCTCCGGTCTCCCGCTCCCGTTTCCCCCCTCCTTACCCACAGTATGTTATGTAGGGCAAAGGAGTTGCCGGTGGTTCTCGCCCCAGGGCGCCGCCATGTTGGACATGCGCACGCACGAGTGCAGAGTAGCGCATGCGCAGAAACAGTGAGGGCCTGGAAGAGCGACAGAAGGTTGCGCAAGAGTGGGGCGAGGTCACGGCGGCCATTAAAGTCACGCATGCGCAGTGTCCTATGCGCACGCGGTGACAATGTAAATCAGGCAGCTCAGAGACTACAACTCCCATGATGCTTAGGGAGAAAGCTGCCTGGTGACTCACGAGAGCCAATGGAATAGCTGGCCTGCTTCTGCAGGAAGGAAGGACTACTGCCTGCTGGGAGAGGAAGTCAGGAGTCTAGGCTGGGAACCTGAAGGTGCAGGTTAGGTCCACGGAGCAGTGCTCCAGGGACTAGGCCAGAGGTAAATCCCCAGGGCCCAGTTAGTCCCCTGAGCCACTGTAGAGAAGTAACTGTATGGTGTAGCGAACTGCCTTAAGACAAGGACTCCTTCACTGTACTCATAGAGAGGGATGCTGCAGGACAGTGCCTGACTGTCAGTACAGCGTGTAGCTGAAAGAGCATCTGACTTCATAGCAGAGACTATTTGCAAAGGGAATGTCCGGCTGGGGATCCTTCCCCTGGGGAGTCAGCGTGTGTATCCATTTCTGCAATAACCAGGAAGGTAGTATATTAAGTGCACCAACGGGCCCCAACACAGGGAAGCGCAATCCCTCACACTCACACTCACCTTATTGTTGGTGGACGCTCGAGGAATACGTGCCCAAGCACCTTTCTATGCAAAAGGGACTAAGTGTGATGCAATGGTGGACATGTGGGCTGGTGGGATGGTATGCATTCAGGGTGATGCAATGTTATGTAATGTTGTGTTAATGATATGCCAAGGATAGTATGATGCTTAGTAAATACTGTTCTCATTCAACTATGTGTGTATTTACTGTATGGTTTTTCGGGTGAGGGCACACTCTCACCACGTTGGGATCCCTCATTAGTGGAGACGCTGCACCGAGTGTAAGTATACACCAGGCTCCCAGTGGCGGAGGTTCAGGCCTCTTGTTAGCCTCACAGGTGACAGCAGTACCAGTAGTTATAGTACCATAGGGGTACACCCGCTACATTTGGAGGCGCTACTGAGATTCTGACCTGGGGTGCCCAAGAATTTCTGTGTTATATTGTTATCCAAATTGTTCATCATGTTCGCTCCGTCAAGTCAAGAAGTCCACACATGGGCCTTCAAGGTCAGGGAACCACCCAGTCATGTAGTAGCTGTAGGGAACGTCCCTGCCCTAACATCAGAGAGTAAAATACGGGACTCCTTAGGGAAACTCTTTGGTCACTCACTTAAGCAAGCAGTGTGACGATAGTGAGGGTTTGGCCCGGGATTAACGGGGTTACTCCCCAAGGGCCCCCCTCTAACCTCGCCAGGGAGACAAGGGGTTAACTGGGCTGAGGTCCAGAAATGTGATTTAACCCTTGTTATAACATGAAAATGCTTATTCCCCTGTGTAAAATGTATTGTTGCTGGGTCAGTGTCTGCATAACCCACCCACTGGGACTTAAGGGGTTAATCTTATATGCAGTGCTGAATAAACAGTTACCTGAAAACTGGTATTTGGTAACGGAGTAAGCCAGGACCCTGAGCCTTGGGGTACAGCCTCCGGGTCACCCCCCAAGTACACACATATTAAAAATATAACTTTGTCATAAGAGGAACATATATTTTTGATAAAGTGACTTTTTGCAGTCTTACAATGTACAGGCCAAATGCTAACTACCTCTGCCTGCCTTTGTAATGCGTACCAGGACCAAATGGTTTGACTCATGAGTCTATTCACGTTTGATATGCAAGCTTCCTCTCTGGAAGTGCATATCCAAAAAGGAGGTGTGAATTGGCCAGTTGGATGCTAAATAGGACATCCTGCTAGAATTTAGCCTGGCTTTACAGGGGAATTGCTATGCAAGACCCAGGAAGGATCAACAGGTAATTACCTAGTTGGTTATGCGAGAAGCTACAAGCCTACTTCAAAAGGTTTTATTGATGGGGGTAGGGGTGGAGCTACCCAAGAAGGGAATCAAAAGGAGTAACCTTATTAAATATAAGAATATTATGAGATGTCCTTGGCTGAAAAGGATAAGAATTACATATTTGGATTCGTGGGACTTCCCCGCCACCAACCGTTACAAACACTTAATATCTGGCCCGTAGTGGCTGCCAGATATTAATATCTCTATTAATTTTCATATTACACTGTAATGTTTGGTCTCTCTGCGAGCGTCAGGTGGGACGGACTGTATTAATATATCTCACCTGACTGTATGTATTACTGAACTCAAGTTATGAGGTGATTTGCAGTAAATATGAAATTTTGGTTGAGTTCTGAGAAACTGCAACCCCCTGCTATGATAATGAGCAGGAATGCCATAATTTACAAGCCTGGTCATCAAAGGCTAAGTGGCTAATTGCTTATGCTTGGCCCAACGGACAAAAGGAATTAACCAGAGTAAGTGTGACTTTTCACACTGGACCCTGGAAGCCCAAAGTCAGCTTCAAAAGCTTCAAAGGGGATTTTACTAGATGGCACGGCGCCGTAAGCTGGGGTACAAGGGTTAAAATGATATATAAGTCAGAGCCACCCTTTTATCCATGTTGTTCATGCAAAGTTCTTCATTGTTCTTCATGCAAATGATCTTCATGCATACATGTATCCTGCCTGTTTTGCTGTGATGTCAACTGAAATATGGGAGAAGTGGCCAGTCTGTAATCCTGATGGCTTTCTTGCCATAATCTTTACATAAGTGTCTATATTTTGCCTGTTATTTGTACATATCTGTTGTGTTCACCTTTATCAAGGAATAAATTATATTTATCATATCTAAGTCTTGTCCCAGTTCAAACCCAGGTATATATATATTTATATATAGTTTTGGTGTAAATTACAACCTGTCACAAGCTACCGTGACAAGCATGTAATTAACTGGTGGCAGCTGGCGGGACTGAACTGGACCTGGATTACAGTATTCTGCGGGGTACTGTGATCCAGTGGGAACTTGATGGTAATTGCAAGTTCCTGGGACTAAAGATATTGAACACACAGTGTACTACATATAACACAAGATATGGCACCTCCTCACTGTTCCCCTACTTGTGAGAAGCATTTCCTCCAGAACCAAAGTGCCGGCCATCCATCTGACTGGAGCCGGGCACTGAGACCGGAGGAGTGCATCAAGTCGGCGCGGGGACCAGCAGCCAGCAAGGCTGAGAGAGAGACAGCAATCGGTGAGCATGAAACCCGGCAGGCTGAGCAAAGATCCACAGCTGCAGCTGCTGTAACCATCAGACATGTGGAGGGAGCGGGTGGTCTTGCACCAGGAGAGGTATTGGCCGTTGCGGCGGCCAGTCCATTTTACCCAGAATTGCTGGCCCTGATGTTTGCGCAGGGAGAGATGTCCCCAGCAGAGCAGCTCAAGCAGCTGAAGCTGGCGATGATCCGACCCGCTTATCCCCTCCCAGAGCCCGGCGCTCAAGCATCTCCGCTCTGGACTCCGTTGCTCCTTGCTGGGGTTAGTCCACCGGCGGCGGAGAAGCTCTGGAATGAGCCCGGCGCTCAGGCAACTCCGCTCTGGACTCCGTTGCCCCTTGCTGGGGTTAGTCCACCGGTGGCGGAGAAGCACCGGCAGTTGCTGCGGCACTGCCAACAAATGGGCCACAATAATGCCCAGTGCCCTGACCGTGCACGGTCAGGCGAAGAAGCCCCTCAGGGCCAACGCTCACGAGCTGCGGAAAAGATGACCCAGTTAGCGGCATCCTCTGATGGCTCCCGCCCAGCCGGGGCGACAACCCTCCTCGGGACGTCTCCTGGAGAACCTGGACGGGCTGCATCAGCAACAGCGGCGGAGAGCAGCGGCCATCCACCTGATCCCGGCGGAGAACCAGCGGCGGCGGCAGAGAAGACGCCGCCACTCAGGCATCCTGCCGGCGGCAGTTTTATTTGGGGGGAGGGACAGGGTTTGCGGGAGGGGGTTATTTTACCAAGTTTGCATGGAGCTGTGTTCCTCCACAAAGACCTGGGACCCTTGTCCTGCACCGTTTTACCTGTACCCAACCCGGGCGCTGTTGCCCAGCCCAGATGGGGCCGGCGGCGGCCGCTCCAGTCCCCCTGCAATTGGGACAAACGAAGGCGGCGGTCTCTGCGGGGACCAGCAAGGTAAGCCAGACCAAGTCGCAGACTGACTCTGACTTATGTTTCCCTATGACTGTACCCTGTTGTTTCACTATAGGGGTGACCGGGGGATGGCAGGAGATAGGGATACCAGGGGAGGGGAAGCACGGGCAGCTTGTAGGGCAGCTAGACGTCCCCATTACCCTGGTGGAGCAGCAAGGGGACTCTCAGTTAAGAGCCCCACTGTTGCAGCCTTGCTATGGGCTGGAGGTGTCCGGGGTTGTGGCAAAGTTAGACCACCCCCAGATTACCTGCCAGCCAAGAGCTAAGGTGGGTGCATCTGCACCAGCAACCCTGAGCTCATCCCTGGTAATGGGGAGACAGTGTCAGGGAGATGGCCTCACTCAGGTGTCCCTAGGATCCAGGTTAGGATTAGCTAGGGAGAAGTGGAGTGAGGGGAGGCTGCAGGTAGGTAGCCAGCAGCAGATCTCAGGGGAGGGGAAGGAAGGGCAGCTTGTAGGGCCACCAGGCTTCCCCATTACCTGGGCGGAGCAGCAAGGGGACTCTCAGTTAAGAGCCCCACTGTTGCAGCCTTGCTATGGGCTGGAGGTACCAGGGGTTGTGGCACAGTTAGACCACCCCCAGATTACCTGCCAGCCAGAAGCTAAGGTGGGTGCATCTGCACCAGCAACCCTGAGCTCACCTCCGGTAATGGGGGCAAAGCTTCAGGGAGAGGGGCTAGCCCCGTTAGCACCCAGCTCTAGGGTAGGATTGCCTGGGAGAGGGTTGGGTGGGCCAGTGGGAACCGGGGAGGGAAGGCAGCAAGTGAGCCAGCCAGTTTTCCCCGCTACCCTGGCAGAGCCTCAGGGGGTGTCTCAGATCAGCAACCCCCTGTTGCAGCCTGGCTATGGGCAGGGGGTATCCGGGGCAGTGGCAGGCTTGTGCCACCCCAGGGATACCTGCCAGCCAAGCGCTAAGGCGGTTGCATCTGGAGAGGTGCCCCTGAGCTCATCCCTGGTAAGGGGGAGACAGTGTCAGGGAGATGGCCTCACTCAGGTGTCCCTAGGACCCAGGTTAGGGTTAGCTAGGGAGAAGCGGAGTGAGGGGAGGCTGCAGGTAGGTAGCCAGCAGCAGATCTCAGTGAGAGAAGGAGGGCTAGTGGTAGCCAGGGAGGGAAAGCAGCAGGTATTGCAGCTAGAGTTTCCCGTTACCCTGGCAGAGCCCCAGGGGGTTTCTCAGATCAGCAACCCCCTGTTGCAGCCTAGCTATGGGCTGGGGGTATCCGGGGCAGTGGCAGGCTTGTGCCACCCCAGGGATACCTGCCAGCCAAGCGCTAAGGCGGTTGCATATGGAGAGGTGCCCCTGAGCTCATCCCTGGTAGGGGGAGACAAGGTCAGGGAGGTAGGTGCACTCAGGTAGTTCCAGGGTCTGGGTTAGGATTGCCCAGGGAGGAGAGGAGTGCAGGTGGGCTGCAGGGAGGTAAGCAGCAGGAGTCATCAGCAGGGGCTGAGGTGCTGGGCCTAGGGGAGGCTAGGCAGGGAGACACTGGGGAGCAGGGAAAGATAGGAAGTCAGTGGGGTGTCAGGCAGCTGGCAGAAGCTAGGGATGGGCTAGGTAGGCAGAAAGTCCCTTGCTCTGACGGGCCAGGAGTGACCCCCCTGACAGATTCCCCAGGGTTCCCAAAGGAGGGGCTGTGGGTAGA
Organism: Ascaphus truei; assembly: GCF_040206685.1. Classification (NCBI taxonomy): domain Eukaryota; kingdom Metazoa; phylum Chordata; class Amphibia; order Anura; family Ascaphidae; genus Ascaphus; species Ascaphus truei. The sequence continues at coordinate 93,884,692 of NC_134483.1, read as the reverse complement.
TAGGCAGTCAGGCAGGAGAGTCAGGAGTATAGCGGAGCAGCTACAGGGTGGCACAACGCCAGGGCAGGTAGGGTCCCTACAGAATGGTGACATAACCCTTTCCCAGACTTGGTTGACAGGAAAGCGACGGTCTGTGCTTGATAGCTGGTCTCCTGTTGGTGCAGAGACATGCCAGTTTCTGGGCAATGTGCAGCATAGTCTGCACAGGAGCCCCTTTCACCATGGACTTGGTTCCCAAGGCACTGGGTGGGGGGCAGAGGGAGGCAAAGGAGAATGCCCGGCGTTGCAGGATCTGGACTTTACAATCCACGGTGTACTGGTCAATGCCGGAGGACAATTTTGCCAGGCCAATCCCTCAGGACGTATTGAGGGCGTCAAGGGCGCCAGTGGTACCCCAGTGCCAGGGGGAGGCGACTGGGGCACCAGGGCCCCATTGAGCCGGGGAGGTGTGACGATAGTGAGGGTTTGGCCCGGGATTAACGGGGTTACTCCCCAAGTGCCCCCCTCTAACCTCGCCAGGGAGACAAGGTGTTAACTGGGCTGAGGTCCAGAAATGTGATTTAACCCTTGTTATAACATGAAAATGCTTATTCCCCTGTGTAAAATGTATTGTTGCTGGGTCAGTGTCTGCATAACCCACCCACTGGGACTTAAGGGGTTAATCTTATATGCAGTGCTGAATAAACAGTTACCTGAAAACTGGTAATTTGGTAACGGAGTAAGCCAGGACCCTGAGCCTTGGGGTACAGCCTCCAGGTCACCCCCCAAGTACACACATATTAAAAATATAACTTTGTCATAAGAGGAACATATATTTTTGATAAAGTGACTTTTTGCAGTCTTACAATGTACAGGCCAAATGCTAACTACCTCTGCCTGCCTTTGTAATGCGTACCAGGACCAAATGGTTTGACTCATGAGTCTATTCACGTTTGATATGCAAGCTTCCTCTCTGGAAGTGCATATCCAAAAAGGAGGTGTGAATTGGCCAGTTGGATGCTAAATAGGACATCCTGCTAGAATTTAGCCTGGCTTCACAGGGGAATTGCTATGCAAGACCCAGGAAGGATCAACAAGTAATTACCTAGTTGGTTATGCGAGAAGCTACAAGCCTACTTCAAAAGGTTTTATTGATGGGGGTAGGGGTGGAGCTACCCAAGAAGGGAATCAAAAGGAGTAACCTTATTAAATATAAGAATATTATGAGATATCCTTGGCTGAAAAGGATAAGAATTACATATTTGTATTCGTGGGACTTCCCCGCCACCAACCATTACAAACACTTAATATCTGGCCCTTAGTGGCTGCCAGATATTAATATCTCTATTCATTTTCATATTACACTGTAATGTTTGGTCTCTCTGCGAGCGTCAGGTGGGACGGACTGTATTAATATATCTCACCTGACTGTATGTATTACTGAACTCAAGTTATGAGGTGATTTGCAGTAAATATGAAATTTTGGTTGAGTTCTGAGAAACTGCAACCCCCTGCTATGATAATGAGCAGGAATGCCATAATTTACAAGCCTGGTCATCAAAGGTTAAGTGGCTAATTGCTTATGCTTGGCCCAATGGACAAAAGGAATTAACCAGAGTAAGTGTGACTTTTCACACTGGACCCTGGAAGCCCAAAGTCAGCTTCAAAAGCTTCAAAGGGGATTTTACTAGACGGCACGGCGCCGTAAGCTGGGGTACAAGGGTTAAAATGATATATAAGTCAGAGCCACCCTTTTATCCATGTTGTTCATGCAAAGTTCTTCATTGTTCTTCATGCAAATGATCTTCAGGCATGCATGTATCCTGCCTGTTTTGCTGTGATGTCAACTGAAATATGGGAGAAGTGGCCAGTCTGTAATCCTGATGGCTTTCTTGCCATAATCTTTACGTAAGTGTCTATATTTTGCCTGTTATTTGTACATATCTGTTGTGTTCACCTTTATCAAGGAATAAATTCTATTTATCATATCTAAGTCTCGTCCCAGTTCAAACCCAGGTATATATATATTTATATATAGTTTTGGTGTAAATTACAACCTGTCACAAGCTACCGTGACAAGCTGTGGTGGGCGAAGTTACAGGCGCATGCGCAGTAATCACCTGCTGTCAAGCAGGAATGTGATTGAAACCAGAAAGACACACGTTCAAAGGAATGGTGTGGGAGAGATGTACTGCATTGTAGAGCAGATAAGAAGTTGAAATACCCTGCAGTGCAGTTAATTATCCTGAGCGAGGGGAGAGCGCTGTATATGCCGAAATGTGACACTGTTACAGTACTGTACACGCCTATGTGTTTCAACAATTTTCAAATGAGACATACTGTACAGTACAGCACTGGAAATGCATGTATAATGTAAATATGCAAATTTACAATTACTGCGCACGCACACACAGACTGTGTACTGACGTAGGTTGAACCATGAAGGTATTAGACTTCCAAGACAACAGCTCACAAGCGCCCCCCTGAGTTTTTACACGGCATTGCAGTATTGCAGACAGCGAGAATAAAATGCTAATATCACGAGAGCTAAAATAACGCAATTCACTCCGGACCAAAAAAAAAAACGCATCTGACCGAGATTATCAGAGAGCCGCAGATAAAGCCAATTTAGGTTAAAGGCAGCCGCCACTGTATTTACAGCGGGCAAGGAAATATGTAGGGAAACTGCTCCCGAGGGTTATAGCTTAATATTCTCAGACTTACCTGAAATCAGAGAGATATTTACCTCCCCAAACTCTCCAACCAACGAACCGGTCCCCGACGGGCCCTCTACCAGTGATTGGCAGGCGAATGCCCTCATCTCAAGTACCCCTGTCGGTACTTTCCGTCCACCACGAGTGACTTTTTCTCCGAGTGCTTTAGAAGGAGCCGCCAGCTGGGCCGGGAGCCTACCCCCGTCTCCTGCTCCTGATAGACTATCGCAAAGCCTCCCGCCAATTTCTAGCGTCAGTCCTGGAACTGGTAGTAATCACAACAGTGGAGGCCCTCCATTGAATATGACTGTTCCCCAAATAATGGAAACTATAAATCTTGCCTCTCAATCTCAAAACTATAGAAACCTAACGCCCTTTTCTGGGATTCTACCGATACCTACAGGAAAAGAAGGTTTTGAGACATGGAGAGAACATGCTATCCATATATTAGCTGAATGGTCATGCTCGGAGCCGGTCAAGCGACAGAGACTAGTGGAGAGTCTCCGACCCCCAGCCTCACAATTGGTTCGGATGCATCGTGAAGTAGAAGGGGATGTTATGGCATATGAGTTGGTAGAAATGCTCACACAGTTGTATGCGTATGAGGACGATGAGGATGAGTTTATGGCGCAGTTCAAGGCTCTCCGGCAAAAAGAAAGAGAAGACTTGTCTGCCTTCGTCCGCAAGTTTCAGCTGTCTTTGGGGAATCTTCTGTCCAAAAATATTGTTGTGGCCGTTGAAGTGGATCGACACTGATTCCTTCGTTGCCAGTCACCCCATAGCTTTAGTGATGCGGGCCGCCCCGATCACTGCAGTACCACCAACCTACATGGATTTAATGCGTCACATCAGAAGACATGAGGTACAGTTGCATTTCCACACCCCCAAGAAGGGTAAAGACAACCGCAAAGAAGATAACAAGGATGCGCCGATACCCAAAGGAAAAGGGAGTAAGAAGGAGAAGGATACGTCCACCACCGATTCAACTATCTCTGCAGAGTGGAAGAAGCGGTTGAGCGCACAGCTGGAAGAACGTCGAGAAGTATTCTCTACTAGTGAGTTGGATGTGGGCTGTAGTCGTAATGCCCAACACACGATCAGATTGATGGATGCTACTCCATTCCGAGAATGGTCCAGACGAATTGCTCCAAGGGATGTTGATGACGTAAGGAATGTCATCAATGAGATGGAAACGGCCGGCATAGAGACTGAGTCTCGAAGTCCCTACGCTTCTCCAATAGTGATAGTCTGGAAGAAAAACAGGTCCGTCCGCCTGTACGTCGACTATCGTACCTTGAATAAACGTACTATACCTGATCAGAACACACTACCCCGGATTCAGGAGATCCTTGATGTGTTGTCTGGCAGCCAATGGTTCAGCGTGTTGGCTCTACGCTCAGGCTACTATCAAGTCTCCATGAGCCCGTCTGACCAAGAAAAAACGGCCTTCATTTGCCCCCTTGGGTTCTACCAGTTTACTCGGATGCCTCAAGGTATTGGTGGTGCCCCTACGACATTCCGGAGGCTGAGGGAAAAGACAATCGGGGACATAAAACCGCGCGAGTGCATCGTCTATCTGGATGACATAATCGTGTTCGGGAAGACCCTCGAAGAACATGAGGCCGTCTCATGAAGATGTTGGATAGGTTGGGCAAGGAAGGCCTGAAACTATCCATAGATAAGTGTTGATTTTGCAGAACCTCTGTTTCCTATGTTGGCCACATAGTTTCGGCCAAAGGAGTGGCCACAGATCCTGCCAAGGTGGAAGCCGTTGTCAACTGGCTCAGACCCGATAATGTGATGGAGTTGCGATCGTTCTTAGGTTTCTGCAGCTATTACAGAAGGTTCATCGAAGGATACTTGAGTAAGGCCAAGGCTCTCAATAATCTGCTTAATTTTTACCCCGAGGAGCCTCGACAGAAAGCTTCACCTCCCAGGACCCCTTTTGGAGATAAATGGACCTTTGACTGTGAGAAGGCGTTCCTGGGACTGAAGAAAAGTCTGACGGAAGCGCCTGTGCTGGCCTACGCTGATCCGGAGAAACCCTATATCTTGCATGTGGACGCCAGCTTCAATGGGCTGGCAGCGGTCTTACACCAGAGGTACCCGGCTGGTCTGCGTCCAGTGGCTTATGGGAGCTGAAGTTTAACTCCTAGTGAGAAGAACTATCCGGTTCACAAGTTAGAATTCCTCGCCCTCAAGTGGGCCATAGTGGAAAAGCTCCACGACTATCTGTGTGGGGTCTCCTTCAAAGTGAGAATGGACAACAATCCGTTCACCTATATCTTGACAACTGCCAAACTGGATGCCACTGGTCACAGGTGGTTGGCCTCCTTATTCAACTAGCAGTTCACGTTAAAATACAAGCCCGGGCCTCTGAACATAGGAGCGGACACGCTATCCAGAAGACCGGGGCTGAACCCCATGTCGGATGACGGGCCTTGGGAGAAGATCTCTGTACCCAGAATGAAGGCGATGTGCTCTACTGCAGCGGTCGTGGAAAATAAGTTGGCGTTCTAAGAGTTGCGAGTGGTGCATTCATTAAGATGCCTATCCCAGGCATTTCCGAATGCATACTGTCACCCTGGTGGCATGGGTCTTACTCAAAATGTTATTTTCACTTGGAAGGAAATGGTTATAACTCAAACCAGTGATCCAGTGGTTAATGCGGTTCACGAGGCCCACCACAAGAATGATCCCTCTATGATGAGAAAGGTCCCTAAAGACATATTTGCTATTCTTATGAGAGAATAGGAAAAAATTGAAATGGACAACGGCCTCCTTTATCGATTGTCCCATACCACAACCATCCGGATCGCCGTCAATTGTTCCTGCCTAAACATCTACAACGACTTGTCTTACGATCATTGCATGATGATCACAGGCACTTAGGAGTGGATAAGACTCTCGGATTAGTAAGAGATCTGTTCTTCTGGCCTAAAAAGCGAGAGTCAGTGGAACAAAATTGCCAGAAGTACCTACAATGTATACAAAGAAAGACACTGCCCACCCGTGCTGCCCAATGGGTCATCCTAAAAGCTCTGGCCCGATGGATTTAGAATGCATGGATTTCTTGTGTATAGAGCCGGATTCAAAAGGCATAGGCAACGTGCTAGTAGTGACTGACCACTATACTCGCTATGCCCAAGCTTTTCCAATTAAAGATCAGAAAGCTACCACAATGGCCAAAGTGCTGTGGGAGAAGTATTTCATGCACTGTGGTCTACCCAATAGGATGCACTCGGACCAGGGACGAGATTTCGAGAGCAAGCTGATCAAAGAGTTGCTATCTGTTGAATATTCAGAAATCAAGGACTACCCCCTACCATCAAGAGGGGGATGCGCTCCCTGAAAGATTTAATCGGACATTGCTGGACATGCTAGGCACTCTGAAAGATCCTCAAAAAGAGAATGGAGTAAACATGTGGAGGCATTGGTGCATGCCTACAATTGTACTAGGCATGAGTCCACGGGGTACACACCATACTTCATGATGTTTGGGAGAGAAGCTAGACTGCCGGTCGATGTCCGCCTGCTCATTATCAATATGTAAGAAGACTGCATCGTGCCTGTCAGTTGGCAGAAAGAGCCACGCGAGACTGAATGCAAATAATAAAAGGAGGTACGACCACAAAGTCCGTTTTCGAGAGCTCAAACCTGGAGACGCAGTTCTCCTATGCAACTTAGGGATTCCCGGCAAGCACAAGCTGGCTGATCGCTGAGAGAGGGGCCCTTCCAAGTAGAGTCCCAAATGCCGGGCCTCCCTGTCTATCGCATACGTGACGTGAATGGCAGGGTAAAGGTCTGGCACCTAAACCATTTGTTGCCTATCCCACAACTGGGAGAAAGTGACCCAGAAGCAGAAACAGTACTAAGCGATAGTGAAAACAAAAAGAAAAAACAGCGCAAAACCTCATAGTGTAGTATTAAAATAATTATATATATTGTTGAACAGCAGGTGAGTATCTCACGTACATCAATTCAATGATTAGAAAGCATGGCATGTTATGGACATGTTACCAAACTGCTACCACAACAGCACACGACAATCCGATCGATCGAGGGAGTGGATCCTTCTCTCTCACACGAATTCGTCTCAGCCAGTGTGGGAAGTCGCGGTCTGCAGGTAAGGTGTTGGCTTCAGTCTCAGAGCGCTCTCTCCCTCGTTGGATGTATAGTTCCGGTATACAGCAGCCCACTGATGACGTCACCAGAGTTCCGTCGCAGGTATGACCGGAAAGGACTAGATAGATTTTGTCCGTGAGGGGTTTAGCCTCTTGCATAGACTTCAATGCCCGTAGAGAATAACAATCAGAGTGACACTGGAACGTGCTTTCCAACGCGTTTCGTCATAGAATGACTTCGTCAGGGAGTATCTGGGGTTCTCATTGGTGGTTACTAATAGCCAGAAAACTCTCCTGATTGGCTGCTAATGATTTAAGTACAGCCCATACTTATATTTGATTAGGGATATATCTAACTAACCTCTGTCTACAAGGAAAATGGGAGGTGAAAATGTTCTATGAACAGGAAAAATATAAAATAAAATACAATGGTTTTATTAGACTAAACATAACAATATTATACATATAATTAAAAAATAGAAAATAATAAAGATAATAAAACATATCTATGAAATAGAAGAAAACATATGTTAATTACATTAAAATTAAGTAACAATAAAAAGACAATAGAATAATATATATTGTGACAAACGGCTTACTCCGGGGCTCCGCCGTCTGTCCGGGACTGTTAGAACACGGTCTTTTAGGGTAGGTTAAATGATGAGACGTCACGTACTGTTCCTTTAAACAGGCTATGCCTGGTTTATTTAGTCCCAGGCACTGAGACTGCCACAGTGCAAACAGAAAACAAAGCCAAACAAAAAGCTGCTCATCTGAGCGATAACTTAAACTTAGATATTCCCTGACTCAGGGTTGGAAGTGGCTTGTCCACTTCCACCAACAAAATAAGTATCTTTGCAGTCTTAGATAAATGAACAGAATGATTGAACCTGTTTGGGGAAGAGGCTTCTTCCCCTCTGTACTTCAGCAGCCTTCCAGCCTCCAGGCTCTTGGGGGAGAGGGGAGAGCAAACAGGAAACAGGTCTTATATACCTGATCTCTAATCAGCATGACAGGTGACAGAAAACAGGCAGCAGACAAACTGTGGAATGGAGTGCATGTACCACGAGGCTGCCCTGTTCAGCCTAGACAGGACAGAAACTGTTCAGTATCCTGGGAGCCCTGTATATGGAATTTATTACCATCCCCTGGTTTCTGTCACATATCCTCCCCCCCAGCTCAGACCTCGAGGGATGAGCGACCATAGATATTAGGGAGTGCATTCTATGACAACCCGTCGGCATTGCCATGTTTGTGCCCTGACCTGTGTTCCACAGAAAATTTAAAGGGTTGTAAGCTTAGGAACCACCTGGTCACTCTAGCATTCTTTTCCCTGTTCTGACACATCCAGGTAAGGGGTGCATGATCTGTGACCAACCGGAATTTTCTCCCCAACAAATAATATTTGAGCGTCTCTACAGCCCACTTTATTGCGAGACACTCTTTCTCGACTATGGAGTAATTTTTCTCCTGGGGATTTAGTTTCCTACTTAAATAAAGGATGGGGTACTCCTCCCCTTGAGACTCCTGGGAGAGTACCGCCTCCAGCCCTACCTCAGATGCGTCGGTTTGGACTGCGAACTCTTTGGAGAAGTCAGGTGTGACCAACACTGGTTGGGCACAGAGAGCTTCTTTCAGGCTTCTAAAGGCCTGTTCGGTTTCGGGGGACCACTTTACCATAAGTGGTCCTCTTGCTTTTGTGAGGTCGGTTAGTGGGGTTGCCTTAGTCGCAAAATTGGGAATAAACCTTCTATAGTAGCCAATTAACCCCAAAAAGGTCCTTACTTGTTTTTTTGTAACTGGCCTTGGCCAATTTTGTATCGCCTCTACTTTGAGTGTTTGTGGTTTGAGTAACCCTCTACCAATAGAATACCCCAGATACTTGGCCTCCTCCAGACCAATAGTGCATTTAGCGGGGTTAGCAGTTAGTCCGGCAGACCGAACTGCGTCGAGCACAGCTTGGACCTTTGGAAGGTGGGACTGCCAATCTTCACTATGGATTACCACATCATCTAGGTAGGCGGCAGCATACCGAGCATGTGGTTTTAAAATGTTATCCATCATTCTTTGGAATGTGGCGGGAGCTCCATGTAAGCCAAAAGGCAGCACCTTATACTGAAAGAGGCCATCTGGGGTTGAGAAGGCTGTTTTTTCTTTTGCCCTTTCTGTGAGGGGAACCTGCCAGTACCCTTTTGTTAGGTCTAGGGTTGTGAGATATCGGGCTTTGCCCAGTCTCTCTACAAGTTCATCCACCCTGGGCATAGGATAAGTATCAAATTTTGACACCGCGTTTAGTTTCCGGTAGTCATTACAAAACCTTGTTGTACCATCTGGCTTTGGGACTAAAACTATAGGGCTGTTCCACCCACTTTGGGATTCCTCAATTACGCCTAGTTTTAGCATTTTTTTAACCTCTAAACTTATAGCCTCTCTCTTGGCCTCTGGGATTCGGTACGGTTTAAGGTTAACTCGGACCCCCGGTTCAGAGACTAGGTCATGTTTAATTATGCTAGTTCTACCTGGCAGTGTAATGAAGACTTCTTTGTTTCTTCTCACTAAATTCTGGACCTCTCGTTTCTGATGCACGGACAGGGTTTCAGCTATGCTAACCTCTGGGTCAGTTTCTTGATTCTCTGACGGACCTGGGGGTACTGGGGTTAACAAGACCTCTCTATCTTTCCAGGGCTTGAGTAGGTTTATATGGTAAATTTGCTCAGGTTTCCTCCTACCTGGCTGTCTTACCTTATAATTTACTTCTCCCACTCTTTCCAAGACCTCATATGGCCCATGCCATTTAGCAAGGAATTTACTTTCCACGGTGGGAACCAGAACTAGTACCCTATCACTTGGAAAAAGAATTCTGACCCTAGCACCCTTATTATACGTATTCCTCTGTGCTTCTTGAGCTTTTTCCATGTGTTCCTTCACTATGGGTAGGACTACAGCAATGCGGTCCTGCATCTGGGCAACATGCTCTATTACACTTCTGTAAGGGGTAACCTCGTGTTCCCAAGTCTCTTTGGCTATATCCAGTAAGCCCCTTGGGTGTCGGCCATACAATAGTTCAAACGGGGAGAAGCCTGTGGATGATTGGGGAACTTCCCTAATGGCAAATAACAGGTATGGTAACAAACAATCCCAGTTTTTCCCATCCTTATCGACCGCCCGGCGTAACATGCTCTTTAAGGTTTTATTGAACCTTTCCACTAAACCATCTGTTTGTGGATGATAGACTGAGATTCTGAGATGCTTGATTTTTAGGAGTTTAGATAGCTCTTTTGTTACTTGGGACATAAATGGTGTTCCCTGGTCAGATAAGATCTCTTTAGGAATTCTGACCCGGGAAAACAGAACTACTAACTCTTTTGCTATGTTTTTAGCAGAGGTGTTACGTAGGGGAACTGCCTCCGGATATCGGGTGGCATAATCTAATATTACCAATATATGCTGATGTCCCCTAGCAGACTTTATTAGAGGTCCTACTAGATCCATAGCAATCTGGTCAAATGGTACCTCTATTATGGGAAGGGGTACCAATGGGCTGCGGTACGCTTTGAACGGGGCGGTGATCTGACATTCTGGGCATGAGGAGCAATAGTTTGTAATTTCTGCCAGAACCCCAGGCCAATAGAAGCTTCGGAGAACCTTTTCTTTTGTCTTTTCCACCCCTAGGTGTCCCCCCAATGGATGACTATGTACGAGGTGTAGTACTACGTTACGGAATGTCCGTGGTACCAACAATTGTTTAGTTGTAACTGATTTCCTTTTATCAACCCGATATACTAGGTCGTTCTCTACCTCGAAGTAGGGGTAAGCAAGTGACCTATCTGGTTGGCAGGAGTACTATTCTGGTCCCGTATATTTCCCCTTGCTACCGCTAATGTGGGGTCCTCCCACTGGGCCTTCTTAAAACTCCCAGGACTGACCTCTAGGTCAGCGAGGGTCTTATCCGGTTCTGGGGTGGTAAGTGCCTGATCAACATCTTGATTTGGGGTATTCCCTACCAAAGTAGTGATGGGGAAGGGAATTTTACAGCATTCCTCCTTTTCCCCCTTCTTATTTGGGCCCTCGTCAACATCCATTTCTGAAAAAGGGAAAGGATTTGTTTCGTCTAATACTTCGTTATGTTCTGCTATTGAACTGTGGGCGCTATTCTGAGCGGGGGACCACATTTTTAGAAAATGGGGAAAGTCGGTCCCTATTAACACATCATGTGCCAGTTTGGGTACAATACCCACCTTGAAATCTAAAGAACCAAACTCTGTTTCAAAAAAAACATCAACAGTGGAATATTCATGATTATCCCCATGTATACAACAAATTGCCACTCTTTGGGAACTGTTTACCTGTTTCTTCTTAATGGGCAACAGGTATTCGGACACTAGTGTGACCATGCTCCCAGAGTCAAGAAGTGCCCGAACCCTCTTACCATTGACCTTTACAAATGCCCACTGATGGTTATTCAAGGGGTCCTCTGGGCTAGGGCCCATACATTGGGACCACAGCAAATAAGGTTCCACGCTGTTGCATTGCATGGGTTCATCATTTAGTGGGCAGGTTTTTGCTGTGTGGCCCCTCTCATAACAATTTACACATTTAGGTACATAGTCTGTGTCCCACTTAGAGCCTTTTCCCGGCTCCCCATGTTGGCTATTGCCCTTAGTGTGCGAGCCACTGTTGCTGGTGCTGCGTGAAGGTGGTCGCCGCTCTTCAGCGCCCCTTAACCCCGGTACCCTTTTACCGTCTCTGGAAGAGTCCCGGAACCTCGGGAAGTGGGGTTGCTCCATGACTGTGGGTTGCGGGTGCTCTTCTGCTGCATTGTACCTTTTTACGAGGGCCACAAGCTCATCCGCATTGTGGGGTTCACTCCGACTGACCCAACGGCGTAAGGCAGAGGGAAGTTTCCTCAAGAACTGGTCCATGACCAACCGTTCCACGATGTGGCTTGCTGAGTTGATCTCGGGTTGTAGCCACTTCCGGGCGAGGTGGATGAGGTCATACATCTGGCTTCGGGTGGCTTTATCCATCGTGAAGGACCATGCGTGAAACCTTTGGGCACGAACAGCCGTGGTTACGCCGAGGCGGGCGAGGATCTCGAACTTCAATTTTGCATAGACGTTAGCTTCGGCTAGTTCTAGATCAAAGTAATCCTTCTGGGGTTCGCCGCTTAGGAAGGGAGCGATTAGACCAGCCCACTCAGCTTCTGGCCATCCCTCTCTCTGTGCCGTGCGTTCAAACGTGAGAAGATAGGCTTCCACATCATCCGAGGGTCCCATCTTCTGAAGGTAGTGGCTTGCCCTGGCCATTTTCGGGACTGGGGCTGCCTCTGCCAGTGGAAGGTTACTGATAGTCCCCCTCAGGATCTCGAGTTCCTGCTGCAAGCCCTGGGCGAACCGTTGTTGCTCCTCTCTCAGCAAGCGGTTTGTCTCTTGCTGGTTTGCATTCGCGATTTGCAGAGCTGCAGTCGCCTCTTGCTGGGCTATTAACAGCTGGTGATGGGTTGCATTCATCTGTTGCTGGTTTGCATTCGCCTCCTGCAGGGCTGCATTCGTCTGTTGCTGGTTTGCATTCGCCTCTTGCAGGGCTGCATTCGTCTGTTGCTGATTTGCATTAGTCTCTTGCTGGTTTGCATTAGTCTTTTGCTGGGCTATTAACAGCTGTTGCTGGGTTTCATTTGCGTCTTTCTGGACAGCGACATTGCGTACCAGCGCACTCACCACGTCTTCCATCTTGTTTGGAGAGAAAAAAAAACTTTTTTTTTTTTTCAAAGTTCTTTAACCCGCAGACCTTTTAGTGTTCTGCCCGCATTCTCCACCATATGTGACAAACGGCTTACTCCGGGGCTCCGCCGTCTGTCCGGGACTGTTAGAACACGGTCTTTTAGGGTAGGTTAAATGATGAGACGTCACGTACTGTTCCTTTAAACAGGCTATGCCTGGTTTATTTAGTCCCAGGCACTGAGACTGCCACAGTGCAAACAGAAAACAAAGCCAAACAAAAAGCTGCTCATCTGAGCGATAACTTAAACTTAGATATTCCCTGACTCAGGGTTGGAAGTGGCTTGTCCACTTCCACCAACAAAATAAGTATCTTTGTAGTCTTAGATAAATGAACAGAATGATTGAACCTGTTTGGGGAAGAGGCTTCTTCCCCTCTGTACTTCAGCAGCCTTCCAGCCTCCAGGCTCTTGGGGGAGAGGGGAGAGCAAACATGAAACAGGTCTTATATACCTGATCTCTAATCAGCATGACAGGTGACAGAAAACAGGCAGCAGACAAACTGTGGAATGGAGTGCATGTACCACGAGGCTGCCCTGTTCAGCCTAGACAGGACAGAAACTGTTCAGTATCCTGGGAGCCCTGTATATGGAATTTATTACCATCCCCTGGTTTCTGTCACAATATATATAAAAATATATACAACGGCAGACATATAGAGTATAATATATATACCAAGGTATATTGTATGGAACGGAAATTATCCAACTATATAAATAGTATCAATGCTATATGGATAAATTATTTATTAGTGTATTAGTAATTAAAATTGAACTTACTGTATATAGGCACAGGAAACACAGGAAAATTAAAAAATATATATATAAAGGAGCATTGTGCTCAATTCAACGTGTATAATAATGAAATATATTAGGGATTTTTATAGAGACCAGATGTCCATCTCCTCATTTAGTCCCAGAGGTGCCATGGTTTGCATTTTATAGATCCATAGGCTCTCTTGTTTAGATAATGTTTTTTCCCTATCTCCTCCTCCTCTTTCAACCGGTATGGTCTGGATGACAATATATTGGAGCAATGTGGGGTCACAATTGTGTCTCCTCTTAAAGTGTCTAGGTACACTATGATTGTCTAGCCCATGTCTAATATTTCTAGCATGTTCCAGAATTCTGGTTTTGAGACATCTTTTTGTGCGTCCAATGTACTGATATCCACAGGGACATTGGAGGAGATAGATCACATGAGTGGTTTTGCAGGATATACAATCCTTGTTGTAGACAGAGGTTAGATATATCCCTAATCAAATATAAGTATGGGCTGTACTTAAATCATTAGCAGCCAATCAGGAGAGGTTTCTGGCTATAAGTAACCACCAATGAGAAAACCAGATATTCCCTGACGAAGTCATTCTATGACGAAATGCGTTGGAAGGCAAGTTCCAGTGTCACTCTGATTGTTATTCTCTACGGACATTGAAGTCTATGCAATAGGCTAAACCCCTCACGGACAAAATCTATCTAGTCCTTTCCGGTCATACCTGCGACGGAACTCTGGTGACGTCATCAGTGGGCTGCTGTATACCGGAACTATACATCCAACGAGGGAGAGAGCGCTCTGAGACTGAAGCCAACACCTTACCTGCAGACCGCGACTTCCCACACTGGCTGAGACGAATTCGTGTGAGAGAGAAGGATCCACTACCTCGATCGATCGGATTGTCGTGTGCTGTTGCGGTAGCAGTTTGGTAACATGTCCATAACATGCCATGCTTTCTAATCATTGAATTGATGTACGTGAGATACTCACCTGCTGTTCAACAATATATATAATTATTTTAATACTACACTATGAGGTTTTGCGCTGTTTTTTCTTTTTGTTTTCATTTAGCACGTGTGGTTTGTGGAGCCAGTCCACGGAATATAGCAGCATACCTCCATCTTATACCTAGTAACAGGTTTTAATTATTTTTGGTTAAACACAGCACTTTCAATATTGTTTTATTTAATCACATTGTGATAATCACTATATTGGTATATTTAATACTTATCACTTTTGTCACGGTCCTGAGCGCACTTCTTTTCTTTTTTTGTCTCTAAGCAATAGTGAGCCTGAAGAGTCTACGGAGAATTTAAGTTCAACAGCGGAGACAACTCAAAATCCTCTGGAAGGCACTTCCAACAGAGATTGGTGGGCACCTCCCAAAGGAGCAACGGGTAATGGGCCTGCGCCTCAAGTGCCGGTAATCGGCGAGTTATCAAGTCCACAGTTAAATCCTAATAGCCCGAGTTTTGTGCCAAACAGAGACAATGTTCAGTCACAAAGAGACTTATCCCAAACTGGTTCACCTTCTGCCCGAGAGTCCAGGCCTCAAGCCTATGATGGACCCTCCCAAGATGGAGACTGAGACTCACAAAAATCAGTGAGTGAGACGCCCTCCCAATAGAGTGGCTAATGATTCATTAGGGGCACCTCACTATGAGTCTCAGCAGCAAGCAAAAGCCAAGCTAGCCTCTGTGATAAATATGTTTATAGAAATGTACAATCTCATTTAAAATTGATCGTTAAGTTGAACACTGAACTGCATTTTTATTATATAATGTTGTTGTGTATGTGTTGGTTCAAGCGGGAATGTTGATGTTTTCACCGGGGGGAGGATGTAGCCAGGTACTCTCTCCGGTCTCCCCGTGCTCCCGTTTCCCCCCTCCTTACCCTCAGTATGTTATGTAGGGCAAGGAGTTGCCGGTGGTTCTCACCCCAGGGCGCCGCCATGTTGGGCGCGCGCATGAGTGCAGAGTAGCGCATGCGCAGAAGCAGCGAGGGCCTGGAAGAGCCACAGAAGGTTGCGCATGAGTGGGGCAAGGTCGCGGTCGCTATTAGAGTCACACATGCGCAGTGTCCTATGCGCACGCGGTGACAATGTTAATCAGGCAGCTCAGAGACTACAATTCCCATGATGCTTAGGGAGAAAGCTGCCTGGTGACTCACGAGAGCCAATGGAATGGCTGGAGTGCTTCTGCAGGAAGGAAGGACTACTGCCTGCTGGGAGAGGAAGTCAGGAAGTCAGGAGTCTAGGCTGGGATTGAGTTGCGTTGATCAGAACACGTCAGCTCAATTTAGACGCAAAAAAAGCTGGACTTAGAAAAAATAATTGCTTTACATTTTTGCATGCGCAAAACCCATACAACAGGCCGGCAGGTGTCCCCAGCTGACCCCGCGGGGGTCCACGAGGGAGCCTGGGGTCACACGGGTGTCCCCGGCTGACCCCACGGGGGTCCGGGGGCCCACCTGCTCACCCGGCGGAGTGCGGGGGTCCCCGCGACCGTCCCGGGGTCCCCGCGGGAGTCCCGGGGTACCCGCGGGCCTGCGGTACTAATGTTGCGCCTCCAAAAATAATAAACAATATTTTTAACTAAATACACCCCCCTAACACATACAATACAGTAATGGGCAAAATTACTATTATCCACATATGGATAATAATGCATTTGCCCATTTTAAATACATATAAGTTTCAATAAATACAGTAAAAACATATTACACTTACCTTTTACAGGCACCCACGATGAAGGCTGTCTTCATCCTCATCTTCATCCTGCCCATGCCCCCTCCGATGCTGCAAAACATACACAAGAATAAAAACAGCCAATGTAATGTCCCCTAACCCCTTAATCACCTTAGCGGTTATTAACCGCTACAGTCATTAAGGGGTTAACCCACCCTCACCCACCACTCGGGAGGCCTACATACCCTCCCCACTACCCCCCCACCCCATGAGGCCTAACCACCCTCACCCACTACCCAGCCGGGAGGCCTACCCACATACCCTTGGGGCCAATACCCCCTTCCCACACCCCCAGTACCCACAATAAAAACAATACACTGCCCCACAATAAACATCATTCTATTTATTAAATACATAACCCACCCCCTGTGCCCCCCCATAAATACATGATTTATTATTTTACATACAGGGTTCATACCCCAGGCCCACGAGAGTCCCCGGTGGGCCTGACGGGTCACCTCACAGACCTACAGGTTATCAGCATCATGTTTCACACAGGGTCTGGAGGCCTGTTGGTGGTTCCCGCCAGGGGCCATGGTCCACCAGGTGGGCTCCGCGGGTCACCGTGGGCTAAATGGGGTCCCCATGGTAGGCCCACGGATGTCTGGGGGGCCCCGGGTCAGACCCACAGGTGTCTGAGGGGCCTCAGGTGGTTCCCACGGGGGTCTGGGGACCCACGAGTGGTCCCTACGGGTCCACTGTGCCCACACAGATGTGGGGCCACCGGTTCTTCCCCGCAGGTGTCCCCCGTGGACACGGCAGCCTGGTACCCGTGAGAAGCCCGAGGATACCGCAGGTGGTCTCCAGAGGTCTCCCGCAAACCAAAAGGAAACAACCCTGTATG
Source organism: Ascaphus truei (assembly GCF_040206685.1). Taxonomy (NCBI): domain Eukaryota; kingdom Metazoa; phylum Chordata; class Amphibia; order Anura; family Ascaphidae; genus Ascaphus; species Ascaphus truei. The sequence goes on along the minus strand of NC_134483.1, from coordinate 93,867,734 downwards.
TAAAAAAAATAAACCTGACCTATACATTAAATACATCAAACCCCCCCCCCCCCAACACATACAGTACAATAATGTGCAAAATAACTATTATCCAGATATGGATAATAGATTATTTGCCCATTATGAAACACATAAAACATGCATAAATCAAAACATGAATTCTTAATCTTAAAATCACCACATTGCATGTTAAAATAAATCCAGCAGCAATTGTAAATATAAAACAACAAATGTATATGAAATATCACACAATTGCATTGAGTGTGTACATGATGCAATTAATCTGTGCATCATGTAACACTATGCAAAATATATGTAACAATAAAATACACTATGAACAATGTCCCCTAACCACCAATGCCATCATGAAAATCAAATAGAAACTAAGCAACATCAATACAATTACCATCAATCAATTAATCCATTGCCTAAACCAATTGCAATACAATACAAATCAATTATACAATTCCCTATTCAATTCCTAAAGCCAAACCATTGCCAAAAGAATTCTAATTGAAAGTAACCACCATCATTCTAATCTAACTACAAGAAAGAAGCCATTAAAAATAATGTTTAACTAAATACAAATTACATCATTCACACCAATGTCAAAATAAAGCTGATAAATACATTAGCCATACATGAAAAGAACATAAACATTAGCAAAACAATCAATTATTATCCCTGTATGTCTTTACATATAGATAGATATACATAACATACCGGGGCAATAATAGAGCATAAAAAACAATGCATTTACATCCAAAAATCACATATAATACACCCATTCAGTGTCCGTGAATGTATGTATAGGCATAGGTACATAATAGATACATTCACGGGCATTAAATGGGACTAATAGTAGAAGCGACGCGACGGAGCGACGGCTTGGTCGCGATCGCTGGAAGTCAAGGGAATTTGATTTTTCCAGCGACCGCAGAGTGACGTCACCTTTGCCGTCGTGTCGCTGTCGCCGGCACTATAAGCGCAGCCTTATACTATATCTTTAAGAACTATTTTTTAAGTAGCTGGTTACTATGATCTGAATATTATATTAAACAAGTATATTTTATTAAATAAATAACGCCAGAGGAATTGCATATAATTACATCTTTCATCTAGTGCGTTTAGCCAGATGGAAAAGTCAATCAACCCAATGACCTGTCTCTGACATTGGCAACACTGAATTCTTCTGGTGAGAATGGAAAATGGTCATTTTGTTATCTGCTCCACACTTTCAGCACTTGCAGGCATTCATGGACCCAAATCATGAGGGTTGAACCTTCAACCATCTTAATAATCATAATTTATTATCCTCCAAAAATCCATAAATTTGATTTATTTGTTTTAATGATAATTTCATTTGGTAACCCTTGGCCCTTGTACTATGAAAATCGGTGAATAATAATTTCTACATTGTGCATGATTTGGTATATTTTTTGTATATTTCATGTTACTTTCCATGAAGTGTATTTATGGTCACCTGGCAGTATAGGAGATGTCCAAAGGTGTAAAAAACTGGAGCACAAATAATTTTGGGGCTAAAGGAATACAAGCTGGGGGTAAAATCACTGTCTTTGAAGTGGGTGAACCCAATTCACATGACAAACTTAGATTGTAAGCCCTACAGTACATAGATTTTTAGACGAAGCCCTATTCCTAAGTGTGAAACGCGTAGAGGAGGAGATCGTGGTGTAGCCCATACAGTGTGTTGTGAATAAAGTTTTTGTTGCATCATCCGGGACCTGTCTGGACCTCTGTCATGCGCAGTAGCGCCCGTTCCACACATCCACCATAGATTTTTTGTGCCTGCAAAATTATTATTGTGTGTAGCTGACGTCACTAGTGTGTGATGTCGGTCCAGAGGGTTGGGGGGTGTTGACTTTACCTGAAAACAGCGAGTAGTCGGCTTCTCCGAACATCATGAGATGGGGAAATATATGGATTGAGGCAAGATAGATTGTGTGGATATATGGGCTGTGATTTCACTACCCACTTCCTCATCATTTAGCCGTTGGGTCACAGAACCTCCTACGTGATCAGATTATTCTTGAGGTTGAACTTTCCATCAGCATTTGTCCAAGCCAGTGGTTTTCAACCTTTTTTTGGTTAAGGAACCCCAGAATTCGATTGTGAAATTCTGGGGAAATCCAATTCTCCCCATGTCTCACGGCCCCCCCCTACTTGTCTCTCCACCCCACCTGTCTTCCCCCCCCACCCATCTCACGCCCCCCCCTTCGCTCAGTCTCTCATCATTGTCCCCTGATCTCTCGTGTCTCTCCCCCTGACACTCTCCCCCTTACGCTCTCTCCCCTACGCTCTCTCGCCTACACTCTCTCCCTGGCGCTCCCCCCTCTCTCTCCTATACACACACACACACCCTCCCCATTACATTCTCTCCCTTATGTTCTCTGTCCCCCACACTCTCTCCCTCTTTTACACTCCCTTTCCCCCTCTCTCTTGATAAAGTCTCCTTAGAAACGAAACGCGTTAGAGCTGTACACCTCCTGTATGCTTTTTCGTTTTTTCATGAATAAATAATATATTTTACTGACGTTGTGCTTGGTTGATTCCGGATATTCGGTGAGAAGTGACCAACATTTCTACGATTTTTTTCTACATTTAGCTACTGTACTATTTCAGAGGATTTACTGGTGAGTGTAATGTAACTAAGCAGACTGCTTAGTATAAACAGGCACATGTTACTGTTTAAGATCTTCTACTCATGATATGTCTCCTTGCAAATTTGTAACAATACAGAGAATCTAGGCAAACAATAAGAAGTACTGTTCCTGCTGCTACTTTATGATCTACTTCTCTGTTTAAGCCCTAATACCCCTGGCTTCTACCTCTTTATCCACTGCACTTACTGTTATTCTTTCAAAAGATATTAAGCATATGATATGATATAGATCATGGGTGCGCAAAGTTTCTGCACAGCACCCCGCTGCCTGCCAGCCTCAGTGCTCGCGCCCCCCTTTTCAGTGAACCGGCATCAAATGACGCCGCGGGTCATGTAACGTCACATCACATAACCCCGCAGCATCATTTGACGCGTGTTACCATGGTGACGTGTCGCGTCACATGAGCACGCGGCATCATTTGACACCGCGAAGTCGCCTGAATCCCGGTAAGTTTAGGTTGCAGAGACCTCGTGCGGTCCCCCTGCATTTAATTTAAATGCCTCGGGAAGAGCGCGGGGCCTCTGCAACCACCGTCCCCCCCCCAAAAAAAATATCCTGCGTCCCCCACTTTGTACCCTCCTGATTTAGATATTAGAGGTCTAGCACAGCCCACTTCCTCCATTCCACTTTTAATTGGTTTTAATTCTCATTACTAGATGTTCATTGATTTAGCCGTGATGCATTAAAAGTACATTTTTAATATATTTTGGGGTCGGTGGGGTTCTACATAATTGCAGGGAAATAGGAATTCCGTTCCTCTCTCAATTGCTTTCAGTCATGGGAATGATTCAGAGATATTTGTATCTAAGTATACCTTTAGCATTATATTCTTACAAGTATTGAGTGCACTCAAGGAGGAGCTTTTATTAGCCTCTATTGGGGTATTTCTGTGTTTGCAAAATGATATGTATAGTGCTGTATACACTGTAAGCACCATATTAGAAAAAAAAATATTATTATTATTTGCTAGACCTAGTTTTCAAAACAAAGCCTTTAATAAATATTTACGATTTATATCCCAGGAGATCGCGAGATGGACAAACATGATGGATGGCAACTTGCAGGACAACCAATCATTAATCTATTGTCTATTGTCATGTTGGTGGATATAAAAGTACATGCTGTGGCAGTAGTGGTTTCTCCCTTTGGCATCCTTGCGTGACTACAGAAAGAGTATTGTAGCAGACACCTGCTGCTAGGATGAACAAATAGAAGGACAGGAGGGAAGTTGGTCATGGTTGGATCGAATTTTAGAGCTGTGGATACCATTCAAGACTTAGGAAGAGCTTCATAAAGTGGCTTTGTTCATGTCTACCGGAGTTTTTGCTGCTCACAGTTTCAGATCTCCAGATATAGCTTCACACAGAAATAAAATGGTTTTGTTTGCAAAATGTCATGACAGAAATCAAGTTCAATTGTTTGTTTGGTTTTTTTTGATCTAGAAAATCCCTCTTCCAGATTGACTTGTAGAGGTAGAGAAAGGTAGATGGGGTTGATAAAGTTTTAGCGTTACATTATTGCCATTTTACATACCGTTATCAGTAATGCGTATCTCCACATCAGTAATGCGATGTCCTCGCATTCACATGAAAAATAGCAGATCAATACATTTTAATGGACATTTTGCTGACTCATATGCAAATCATATGGTAACGAGCAGTTTACCTAACAATAGAAATCCTCAGACAGCCGTTCATGTTAGCCATGGAGGAGCCGGCTGTCCAATAAGAGCGCTCCTGCTCCGGTCACATGGTTCCCCGGCTCCCACCAGCATCAGTTGTGTGCTGTGTTCCGCTGCTCCCGCCAGCTGAACAAGGACATCTGCTGCTGTCACTGCCACCAGGACGCCTGCTGCTGCTCCAACGATGTCACCACGGACCTCCTCAACCTCCATAGCGGTCTTCCTCACCCTCCGCAAGCCAATGCTACCCGGCCGGGTACCCGGTACCAGGCCTGCAAATTGCCCCATATATCCGGTACCCGTCAATGCTCAGAACTCGGTACAACACTAGTGTAGATATTTTAGTTACACATTTGCAATCTTCATGCAAATAAGAAAGGCACAAAATTATTTGCATGACCAAAAGTAAGAAAGGTTTACTCATTCCAAGCCTCATATACACAAATGTTAGTTGGTCACCATTTGCATTGGTTGGCTGATTGCAACTGAGTTCTAAAGATGTGGACCATTATTTTTCTGTGCCTTAGGCCTGTAATGTAGAGTGCGCTGTTGTGCTACCGTGCGCACGTGCGTCAATTACAATTGACTGTGGGAGGCTGACGTTGATACAGTCGAGACGCGCCCGTGCACAGCCGTGAGCGGTGGCACGGTAGACCAAAGAAAGTTCAAGAGAATTGTATTTTCGCGCTGTCGTCACGTGACGCTATGAACCAATCACAGCGCGGTCTAGCGCTGTGACATCATAGCCACGCCCCCTAGCCACCCGCGTCACCGCTTACCCTCTACAACCGAAATGCCCACGCTACGGGCACGCGCAACGCCATGCGCGCGCCCGCACACACGCACCAGCGTGCACTATATTACAAGCCGCAGGTAGCAAAGAAGATTGCAAGAGACATTCAGTCCAGCTGACATAAGGAAAATAAACTTTGGATACAGATTATTTGCGAACAGAAACGTTAACATACTGTAGATCTAGGAACATTTTGTGAGAGTGCTCCTTATTTGTAATGAAAAAATACATTACATATGTGGGACCCAGTGACATTAAGCAGTATGTAAGGGTTACGTTTTTTCATAATATTGCTGTTTAGGAATATAGTAATTATGTCAGTGTTACAGTGCATATTAAACATGAATATGTTGTTAACAAGAGGTCATTAGCTATGTAAATTAAATGCACTACAAATCACACTGAATGGTATAATGATTTTCCCCTTTGTAAACATGGCGCAGCAGCAAGATATAATTAATTACATTTACTGTATAAGGAAACATATGGCTGCGACATAGAATCAGTAGATTAGTAAATTACTTTGTAGTGGCAATGAAAAGGGAACTTAAAAAGATGGAAGAAACATGTTTAAAGACAAACTAAATTTAAAGGAAGAAGGGAAAATTAGTTTGCATGGTTCATAATAATATTTTTTGTTCTGTAAAGAAATCCTAATTTTGATAACACACCTGTTTAACTTACTATAAATCATGATTGTGAGCTAAAACAACTTAAGAATTTGTCTTGCATTTACGGCCAGTTCCTAATTGTGTTAAACAGTGCTGCGATTGATATATACGTAAAAAGAAATCTTACCACTTACTGTATTTACAATCATGGGAGAAGGAGTGGCTCAGTGAGTAACGACTGGCACCGAGTATGAAGCAGGGGAACCTGGTTCAATTCCCGGTGTCGGCTCCTTGTGACCTTGGGCAAGTTACTTTATCTCCCTGTGCCTCAGGCACCAAAAACATAGATTGTAAGCTCCACGGGGCAGGGACCTGTGCCTGCAAAATGTCTCTGTAAAGCGCTATGTAAAACTAGCAGCGCTATACAAGAACATGCTATTATTATTTTCTTATCATTGTAGGGATATTTTGGCACCAGCTAAAGGCTGGTGCTAAAGGTATTGCAAGATGCATAAAAGCAGTTTATTTTAGTTTTGCTGCACAGGATTGATACCGGAGGCCTTGTGGGGACCCCCAGAGATCCGCAGGGACCTCGGGGTCCCCGTGGGTCTCCAGGCATCCCCACCGGCCTCCGGTATAAATCTTGTGTAATTAAAATAAAATTGAAGCCAGTTTCATTACATTAGCGGCTAACCGCTAAGGTAATGACAGGGTTAAATAGCAGACACTGCATAGTTCTTGCTACAGGGGTGGGTGAAGCATGTAGTTGCCCCAGGGTGGGTGATAAGGTCTTGCGGGAGGGTGGCAGTAGGAGTTAACCCCTTCATTACCTTGTGATAATGAAGGGGTTAACCCCTCACACAACAATCCAGCAATGCCTAAACACCCACCCTGGGGTACCAACAGCAGGAATGGGTAAAAGTACTATTAACCAAAGATGGCTAATAGCGCTTTTCCCCATCCAAATTTATTCTTAAGTGCAATACATAAATACAAGCCTCCCCCTAACCCCAATACACACAGTACAGTAATGGGCAAAATTACTATTATCCAGATATGGATAATAGTGCATTTGCCCATTAAAAATAACACCAGCCAGCATAAAGTAAATTAAAGTTCTACTTACCCCTGCCAGGATGAAGGCTGGCCTTGTCTTCCTCCCCGTCCTTGTCCTCCGTTGGCAGGAACATTACAATAGAAAACAAACTAATGGCCACTAACCCCTTAATCACCTTAGCGGTTAGTAACTGCTATAGTAATTAAGGGGTTAACATCCCTCCCCTGCTACCCACCCGGGAGGCATAACTACCCTCCCCGGGGCAACTACCCCCACCTTCCACCCCCGCTACCCATTGAGTGGCACAGTATTAAACCATGGCCATAATATGGCCATGGTTTGCCACTATGGCAATAAATGGGCAAGCTAAAAAAAACAGCCACTAAATAAAAACATATTACATTCATTTTTTTTTTTAGAACTGCCAATTAACAAATTGCCACTATGGCAGTCAATGGGCAACCACATTTTTTCTGCAGCATACGGGCAACTTGCGCTGTACCCACATCCCTTCTCTCCTGTCCTGATGGGCTCAACCTCAGTGGAGGCTGAGACCGCCATAGTCCTAGCTGTTCCCTGCTGCACTTTTTGCTCTGCCGCTCCTTTCTGCCTTGGGTTGCCGCAGGCTTTGAGCCACCCTGTGCAGCCACATCCCCGCTCCCTCTCCTCATGTTGCATCCTCTCCTTGCTGCGCTCACTGGTCCAGATCCTGACACGTCCACCGCTGGAGCCTGCCCTGCTACAAAAGATGGGTAAAAGCATCAAAATCTGTTTCCCTAACCTTTTACTCTACAATCCGCTCCTTGGTGCGATATCCGTTGACGGATTTAATCAAGTCTCTATCTGCGTGGATTTTCCCAAAATCCACTTGCGCATTTTACGCCAAATCCACGCCTGCATACAATCCGCACTGATTTACCTTCGAAATCCACCATTGTGTGAATGCACACAGATTTTACCCAGAATTTTACCTTGCAACCAAATCCGCTAGAGTTTTAACACCGAATTTTGTCCTTGCATCAAATCTGCGTTGATTTTAATGAGAATCCAACTCAATGTCCATCCGAGAGAGTTTGCCGGACAAATCCACAACCCTTTTTACTCCAAAATCTGCGACCCTGTAAAAATCTTCACTCCTCCTTCAAAATCTGCATAAATTCCATACAATATACCTCAAATTTGCGCTTCCCACCTAATTCCACGCAAGTTCTGTACAATATACCCCAAATCCGCGAAGTGGAATGAATCAGCCCTTATCCGCTGATTCCGCGCCAGCTCCCCACCCTGGTGGAACCCCCCATCTGCCAGAGGATCATCAAAACGTCAATCCGCAAAACGGATTCCAGAGTCCGAAATCGTCCTAACACGGAAATTGTACCAAACATGTTATCCCTCCCAAACTCACCCTGAGGAAATGCAAAAACCACAAAATACAATTCCCCTTTTTCTACATTCTGCTGTTCACTTCTGTTGCGGCCTTTCTGCATCCCTGGGCGATCCCACTGCCCAAAATCCCCGCCTCACCACCGAGCACATGAGTCAGCAGCCACTCAGGACCACGCCTTCACACTTCATCCTGCAGCTCCCTCATTCATGAGTCTCCACCACTGACCGCGATCGCCATCATCTCCACTGGGCCCTCAGACCATGTCTTTCTCCCTCCACGCAGTGTAGAAATCTCTCAGGAATCTGAACCAGGAAAATCTGACTTTGTACCAGTAAATCATAGAAGACGAAGCTAGGATCCCTCCACCTTGTCCTAAGTTCCCCTTACTTAACCACTCCCCCTGGCCTGACATCATGGCACTTTAGGAGAGGGGCCCATCAGCCTTAAGTCATGCCGCCCCTTACTTACAAGTCCAGGGCTTTCTAAATAAACTGAATAGAACTAGTAGAAATCGAAGACTATGTCTACCTTGGCCAGCAAGTAAAAATAGATGGAAACCATTTGAATGCAATCAAGAGCAGATTAAAGATGGGATATATCCCATTTGAAAAAAAAAATAAGATAACCTTTCAAGGGAACCTTGCACTGTGCCTAAAGAAGAACGTTTTCTACAAGTGTATTCTGCCTGTGCTCACATATGGATGTGAAACTTGGACTCTAAATGTGAAGATAATTCAGAGGATTCAGACAACTCAAAGAAGTATGGGAAGATGTGTGCTGGTTATTACCCAAAGAGATAAGGAAAAGAACAAATGGATGACATGAGAGGGTAAAGAGAGTGACATGAAAGAGGGATATGGGGGGAGTGACAAGGGCCGGCTTGATGGCAGATTCCATTGTTGCAGTCGCACCGAACCATTTGCTTAAACACAGGACCTCTGTAATTGTCTCTTAACCTCTCTCCAGCTTCTCCTCCTATCTTCTGATAGCAACAATGTGGTGTGAAATGGCAACGTGACCCTGCGATGTCGCAGAGTTGGAGCAGGAAGAGATGGCGGAGAGGCGATAAGAAGCCTTGCGCTCTTCCCTGGCACCGAGCCCTGCCAAATTATAAGCCGGCCCTGGAAGTGACATTGGAGGTGAGAGAGTGAGATGAGAGAATGTACATATCTCTATCTCTCTCTTTTTTCTGTGCACAAGGCACAAGGACATTGCAGCCATGGGTAGGAGCATTTTCCCACCCCCTTAAATTAGCTGCATAATGCCAGTGCGCTGATGAATTCTTGTGATTAACAAGGGGAGGAACGGGGCAGCATTTATAAACTTACTGCCTTCCCTTAAGGAAAATGCAACAAGAGCAGTTGTTCCAGAGGTATTTCATCGACCCTGAGTCAGAAACAAGGTTATGCCTCATTTCTTAATTGGATTTGGGCACATCAATTCCAAGCCATAATTTAGCTCCATCCATATCATGGAAATGTCATCTTGTACTGTTTTTCTCAGGTACCTCCCTTCTTCCAGGATATACTGTATATGTTGATGTACTTTAGTATATCTTATATTTTATGATGCAAAGCATAGATCATTTTAGTTCCTCATCTACATACTGCTTCCATTTTGCTTATGCCCTTCCCAAGATATGGCCTCCAGAACTGAACATACTGTAGTACTCTAGCTGAGGTCTTACCAATAATGTACTCTGTAAAGGGGAATCCCTTTTTTTACTGGTTACTACTTTTGTTAAAAGCACCATGCAGGAAATATGGCCCATAGTCTTGCAGCAGACACAACAAATATACAAATGGCATGCATACTGTATTACTTCTCTGAAGGTAACTGTGTACCGGAATAACATCATGTCCAATCTTTGATAGGTTTTCTTTAAGCTGCCCTGAGGCAGGTCAGTGGTACTAGTTCACATCAAGAATTCATTAAGGAAAAGTAAAAAACAGCCTGCTTGTTTCTCTCCCAGTGGGAAAACAGCACCTGTTCTAATTAGCTGTGTTCTCTGAGGCTACAGCACATTTCTATGGACTGATTAGCTAATTAGGAGTGGGCTTCAGTCCCTGAAGCTCTTGCAACATTTAGAAAGCAGAAAAACATATCTTTTTTTGCCTTAGAGCATGGATTAAAGTATATATAGCACAGACTCTTTTGCCACTTGACAGCAGTTCACCTTACATTTATTAAACCTATGCATTGCCCATAAGTGACTTTCTACATTTTGCTGGGATTTTAGTCTTCTTCTGAAAAAAAGGAAACATTTTTTAATAAATATTATATTAACATACCTACAAATACATAAACATATAGAAGTACCACATTAACAACTCCCTTACAAAGATAAATATGAAAGAAGGGAATCATACAATTGACATAGCCTAAAGAAGGATGAACAACTGAGAAGCAGAAACATAGATGCCGTCTAGTGAACCTACAGATAACAGACGGTACCGCTCCCGTAAACGCAATAGTTACATTCAGTAGTTACATAGTAGATGAGGTTGAAAAAAGACGTACGTCCATCAAGTTCAACCTATGCTAAATTAAGACAACGATACTTTATCCTATATTTGTACTTGTCAATCAGTTTGTTCGGCCTACAAAATAGACCTGTATCCGTACTTACAGTATATTGATCCAGAGGAAGACAAACAAAAAAACCCCAGTGAAATGTCATCCAATTATCTCATAAGGGGGAAAATAAATTCCTTCCTGACTCCACATATTGGCAATAAGATTACTCCCTGGATCAATATCCTTCCCATGTTTACTTATTTGGTTTATCCCTGTTTACCTTTCCTTTCTAAAAAGATGTCCAACTTTTTTTTTTAAACAAATATATATATATATATATATATTTTAAACAAATCTATTGTATCTGCCATCACAGTCTCCATGAGTAATGAATTCCACATTTTAACTGCCCTTACTGTAAAGAACCCTTTTCTTTGTTACTTTCCTCCAACTTTAATGTATGACCCTGTGTCATTTATACGGCCCTTGGGATGAATAGTTATTTGAAAACTCCTTGTATGTCCATGAATGAATGTGTATATAGTTATCAGATTCCCTGTTAGATGCCTCTTTTCTAATGTAAACAAATCTAATTTAGCTAGCCTCTCCTCATAAATCAGACTATCCATCCCCTTTATTAATTTGGTGGCTCTTCTGTGCACTCTCTCTAGTTCCTTAATGTCTTTTCTATGGAGTGGTGCCCAAAACTTATTTAAGGTGTGGTCTTACTAGTGCTTTATAAAGGGGCATAATAATGTTTACTACTCTTCCATCCATTGCCTGTTTAATGCAAGATACTGTAACACATCTTGTTTGCAATGTGTTGCATTAAAGCTGGTGTGTTATTTAACTGTAGCACTATTGGGAACAATGCTTAAGGGGATAACACACAAAATAACACTTTAAACAGTGCATGTGTTATTTTGTGTTAACAGTGGTAAACGTCTGCTATAGCCATATATATTTTGAACCTGCTAGAAAAATCATCAGTGACCTTTATTTGGAATTTCCTACATTTAAAAGTATCCCGTGTGTGTCCCTTCCAAGCATTTCTGAATAACTTAACTGCGTTGGTTTCTTCTACATCTACTGGGAAGCTGTTACATGCATTCACTACTCTTTCATTATCATAGTACATTTTTACATTTCCCATGAGTCTACCTTCTGGCTCCAAACCACAGCCCTTTGTCTTATTGTTTCTTCTTCTCTGAAAGATGCTTCCCCCCTGTCCCTTATCAATTTGTTTTATAGTATCTGAAAGTCTGTAACATGCTCACCTTCCCCTTTTCACCCTAACTTCCAGTGTGCATGTGAAGGATGGAGGCCAGAATGAGGATTTGGTGGACTTTTCTATGTTGGAGAGTGAGATTTTGCCAGGGTCCTTTTTGCCAGTAGCAATGTCAACGTTGTCTTCATTCTCAACTGATTCTCTCTCTGTAGTGATGTAGCGTTGATGTTTCCTCTGCTCAAACCCATCTGCTGTTTACACAGATCTGCGAGCAGGAAATGCAGCAGCATATGGATGCAGGTAAGGGAGGTATGTGTGGAAGGTTCTGGACCAGGGTCCAGTTCAAGCCTATTGTAGAACCACATACCACATTTTAAATTGGTGTCCTTGTCTCTAGTTTCACCTGCACCACCCGACTGTCTGCTCTTTATGCTCTCGTTGGGGCTGAGTAACCCTAAACAGGCTGGGGGGATGTGGAGGTTATGGAGGAGTCACTGAAGGATGGAGGAATTGGTAGAACAGCTGTTGGGAATACTTCCGGCAGTGAAATGACTGATGCAGCCAAGCTGAGATGTGTGCGCAAGTCAAAAGGATGAGGGTGACATTGGTGGTGATTGTGAGTCTTCTCTTGAACTTAGCAAGGACAGTCCTGAGGTGGAGGAGCATGGCAGTGCCACCAGTAGACATTGTGGTGGTAATTATTTAGTTATAAAATGTTTTACCAGGAAGTAATACATTGAGAGTTACCTCTCGTTTTCAAGTATGTCCTGGGCACAGAGTTATGATGACAAATACATGGTTACAAATACATGTTTACATTAAGTGAGTAGGTTTATACATTATATACAAGACATTGCATGCACAGTAAGAGATAATATATATTACAGTTATAGGCGTATGTAACAGTTACAGACCAGATTAAAATGTGAGACAGCTTTAGTTTTGAAAGAACTTAGACTGGTGGCAGCTGTGAGAGTTTCCGGTAGATTGTTCCAGTTGTGGGGTGGATGGTAGGAGAAGGAGGAGCTACCGGATACTTTTTTGAGCCTTGGGACCATGAACAGTCTTTTGGAGTCGGATCTCAGATTATAAATGCTACATATGGTAGGGGTAATCCCAAGGCTGGTATTTCCATCCTCTTCCCTGAGCAAGCAAGCATCATACGGATGTGGTACCATCTCCTCTGTCCGTCCTTCCCTGGGGCTCATCAGGTCACCAGAACCCAGAGCTATCCAGTTTTCATGTACTGTGTAGCCCTTTGCATACCCTGTAACTGTGATTCTTCTATTCCTGTTGTAATAATGTACTGAGTGTAAAAATGTGTTTTAAAGCATAGCTAATGTCTCTGGACATGCGGGGCAGAGAAACCTTTTATGCAGCCCACATATTTGGACAAATGGCTATTGCTGGGACTGGAGGAAGAGGGGTGTGTACTCACACCTGAGGAACTGTTACTCTAAGAGCAGGTCATTGCTCAGCCGAGACTCTTAGTCATTCATCTCCACAGGAGGTATCCGGCTTGAACCTGAGAGTCTAAGCCCCAACTTACTTAGGTCCCAGTGGTTAGTTTGAATTTCCCACAGCCCTTATTGGCCTATGTAGCTCACACTTGATTGGCCCTCATAGCATCCATGCACTAATTGGTCTGCATGAAGCATGCATACTCTGATTGGTTGGCAGCTCTCCTCCCTACTTTCATATGGATGCTAAGGTCTATGTGCAGATCTCACTTCCAGAGTTCATTCTGAACTTGCTGTGGGGGTGAACTAAGCGGTGTGCTGTGAGTCTGTGCTGGAGACACCTAAAAATGAGGTTGAGAACCAACCACATGGGAAACTTGTGCTACAGGACTGTGTGTTGCCAGAGAAGTGCAGAACAGGACTTTAAAGCAGCAGATTTGAAAGTGCTCTGTCGCAAATTGCATCAGAGAGGTCTGGACGGTCCCTTTCCCTATGGAGTGTGAAAGCAAATCCTGGGTAAGCCTTCAATGAGACACTCAGCACCTAGCCATCAAGGATTCCCCCCGTTTACCCCTGTTTGAGTGAATATAGCTCTGATTTGTGTTTTTGTGTTGTGCTTTTTCCTGCCTGGTGCCTTGATCCCTGGGTTAAGTTCTAGTCTCTTGTGACAATCGCTACATTTTGTGGCACAATTGTGAAAAATGTCCATACAAATCTTCACAACTACTGTACACTTTAATGAATATCTGAATTCCTGAAAAAAAATAGTTAAGTGGTCTGCGAGACACTTGCACATGTTTAGTAATAAGTGTTTTTTTTTCTATTTTACAGTATCATTCTGACATTGTATGCAGTGCTTTACATTAAATTGTAGCAGGCATGAATCCCTACCCCACAGAGCTTACAATCCATGTTTTGGTTCATGAGGCACAGGGAGATAAAGTGACTTGCCAAAAGTCACAAGGAGCTGACACTAGGATTTGAACCAGGTTCCCCTGCATTGTTTTCAGAGTGAGTGTCTTTTTTCACTGAGCCGCTCCTTCAGACCCTACATAGGGTTACTATTGAGCCCATTGGATGTGGGTGATCGCTCATTCCTTATGTGTTTCATCTTTGTACAAAATTTTTAGAAAGAGTAATTGAAAAAAACTAAGTAGGGCCCTGTGTGTAACGAGGGCTCGCCACATACAAGACGGGACCGCAAGGCTATGGTCGGGATTGGTAGACACCGACCCAGAGCCGAGTGGCCACATCCGGTCTGCAGGTTCATAGTTGTGTAGCCGGGTCAGGGTAGGAGAAGTCGAGTAGTAGGTATACTCACCGTGGTTGGCGATAGGAGGATAGTAAAGGTCACGTAGCCGAGGTCAAGGACAGGAGATGGTAGAATAGTGGATGAATCCGTGGTCGAGGTTCAGATGAGACTGCAAGGCAGAAGAGACAGGGCAAAGCAAGGCAGGACTAGAAATAACATAGTGATTGCGACCAACACAATGTCACACGAAACAAAAGTGCTATGCTCAGCCAAATTGCAGAGGCAAAGACTGAGCATATAAAGGGTGAATCAGCCAATAGGTGAACTGCTGGTCAGCAGAGGCTGAAAGCGAAACCATAGTGCTGATTAGTTGCTGTGCAGAGTGCACACAGCAGGAGCTGATGAGGGAGCCTGCAGCAAGTCAGAATCAAACTCTGGAGCGAAGCTTATGCCCGATCCTCACACTGTGATCTGAAGCTCAATCTCCAACAGCAATGAAAATCCCTTAAGAGTCTCCAATCCACTATCAGTAACACTTTATTATTTCTAATTTATCTATAACGTTGACAGTATAACACACATGCATGTGACAGTTTTGTGCTCAATTCTGGAATTAATTTGGGCCTACATTTACGAAGCAGTCTTCTGCTATAAAACACCATTTCAAAAGATAAACTATTTACCTGCTGCCACCGAATAGAGAAGAAGGCATTTATTTGCTCTCTCCCAAAGCAACCTCAGAGTTTCACATTGAAATCACACTTAACAATAATAGTAATAATATAATTTTAAAATATTGAATCCTAATTTGGTGTTTAATGACTCTGACGTGCCCTATTTATATTCTTGAAATATTCTGGAATGGTACGCTGAATTATGGGAAAAAGAATCAGAACATGTGGGTGGTAGCCTATCTGTGATGTACAGATGTATACAACAAAAACTTGTATGAAAATGAAAATATATACAGTATCCATTCAACCGCAACAGTCAAACTGTGAAGTATAACGTATATAGTACAGAGCAAGGGTACGCAAATTTTGGCCTTTCCGCCCCCTGCCTCTTGTCCTCCGGTGCTCGCGCTACCCTCCCCCACCCCCTCACTCTGTGTGGCGTCAAATGATGCGCGGGGTCAGGTGAGTCACGAGACCCGCAGCGTAATTTGATGTTGCGTTGCTATGGCAATGCGCGTGTGACGTCACGCCGCATGACCCCGCGGCGTCATTTGACGCCACGTTGCCATGGAGACACTTCCAGATGCCGGCTGAAGCATGGTATGTTGAGGTTCCAGAGGCCTCACGCGATCCCCTGGCATTTAATTTGAGTGCCTTGGGGAAGGCCTTGGGGCCTCTGCAACCGCTCGCGCCCCCCCCCCCCCAGGAAAATCTCACGTCCCCCAGTTTGCGCACTCCTGATATAGAGGATTACAGGCTTTCATGCAGAAACAAAATGCATCTCTGGAGAGGATAACGATTTTAGTCTCAGCAACCAGTGCATTTGCAATGCTGAGAAATAGAAAAATGATCTAATTGGATAGGGTCACCAGCTCAGAGCACCCTTGAAAGAAATGAAAGGACTATTTCAAGGGTAGAGCATGAATAAGGACAGAAAGCAGTATACGTTTCTCAAAAGGCAAGCAGAAAGTAGGCCAGTGGGCAGGTGCTGCACAGACAGTACAAAATGGTAAAATACATCTTTCAGACAAATATGTTATTATCTTAATCTGGGTCAAACGGAAAAATATAGCAAGGAAAAGCAGTAAAGTCTGTGTGAGGTGCTTTTTGAGGTATTAATAAAATAAGTGTCATAGCACCTATGTCTTACAGTATATTTGTGACATCTTTCACAGCCCTTGCTCGAAGTTTGCCTCAAGGATTTTCAGCCTGTAATATTCTTCAGCATTTGCTATTCCTGTGTTGAATTGAACAGAAGGATCTTGATTGTTTCAGCACATTTAGGATAATATTCTCTATGATGAAAGAAACACGAACATGAAACACAAACATAAAACCTACAATCAACCTAATGTTCAAGCTTCAAGATTCAAGCTCCCAAAACGGTGCCTTGAAACACTATGTTAAATATTTGTTCCACGTGTGTCCAGGTCTCCCTTTCTGGGCTCCCAGTCGGTGCCGGGGAGATGCAGGCTGCGCAGCGAAGGGCGGTTTGGCGATCAAGTCGCCGGGGGCTCGTGGCGGCGTTTGTTGCAGGGCGCTGCCATCTTGCGCGTAGCTGCCCATGCGCAAGGCTCGCACTTGTGCAGGAACAGAGTAGTTGCGGAGGCCATTAGGTATAAGGGCTCCGTGGGAACTACAGCCCTCAGAAGGTACTGGGGCTGCTAATCTCGAGGTGTGGCACAGCCAATAGGGCTGAAGGATTCACAGAGCAGGAGAAAGGATACATTTGGCGCGCCAGGGACCACACCAGTCGGAGATGGAACAAGGAAGGGGTAGGTTATGTGTGCAGGTGTCTGTGGCTGCACTTGGCCAGATACCCCCTATTATGTCCCAGCTAGGCCCCAACTCCCCTCAGCTTGTGGTTGCTGCAGGGACAGGCCCATACAGGAGATAGGAACACTGCCTCTGTAGTACCTGTGTGAGGGACACAGACAGGACATGGCTGTATCCTGTCCTCAGGTGGTCTGGGACCAGACACCTGCGACCACAGAGACTCTTAAAGGTGGTACAAGCCACGAGGGGCTCACCCAACGTAGAGGTAGAGGCTTCGCGGTTACCTATCCTGGATCCGTGGATCCCATATGACAACATCAGCGCACCCAGGTGTGGGACCTCCCGGCATGTACCCTCCTCAACAAAGCGCACCAACTCACCTCTTCAATTTAGTGGGGCAGCACTGTTTCACACACTTGGGTGGGTGGCTTATTGGGGACACCAGGGTGGTTGGGTGTCCAGGGGCACCTCAGTACATTGGGGTAAACCCTACAGGGGTGTGGACACGGTGTTGGGAGGGCACGGTGAGGGGTTGCAGCCCTGCAAGGCCTAGTGTTGCGGTAGTGGTCGTATTGCTTATGATTGTTTCTATTCATACAGTAAATTGCAATTGTTTTACTATTTCAGTGTATATTGTTCATATATGGTCTTGCACGGGGCTATCCCACATAGTTAGGAACCCTTGCAGGTGGAGGCGCTGTCACCCATCGAATCAGGAACACCCCAGGCTCCCAGCAGCAGGCCTCCTGTGAGCCACAGGTAATGCAACACACACCGTAGCCGCCCTATCTCCCAGGGGGTGGGGGAAAGTGCGCTACACATGTTTATCTGTAAGTAACTTGTTTAGCAAAAGAGACATATTTTACCTCATGAAAAACAAGCAAGTTCTACTTTGCGCTCAACCCAAACAAACTAAGAGAAAAATAAATAATAATAGTCCAATGGTCGGTTTTATGAGAGTGGTAATCAAATATTAAAAGAAATAATTTACAATCCTAAAAATATGAGGTGAATAAAATCAAACCATACATTTGTTAACAGGTCAAAGTCCAGTCTCTGAAGTGGGTAGACAAATTGTAGAAGTGAGGTAGACCTGGTGCTGCTCCTTCAAGGAGAATTCCCCAGCTTTCTGTATGCTCAAAATCCCTATAAAGTAGAAGAGCAAAAAGACAACTCTCATAGTGTAGACAATTTATTCCATATGTATTAGAGTAAACATAAAATGAATGTTCTCACGTGTAAACTTCCTGCTAAAAAGCACATCAAGCCCAGTCTGGCCTGCAGCTAATATCCCCCAGGACCTCCGAAGAAGAGCCGTGCTCACTGCACTCCGGCCGGGCGTCTCTCTCCTCCGCTTCTTCGTGCTCCATACGGGAGATGACGTCAGGTCACTTTCAGAAGGTCCATCAGGGGACACAGAGCTCTTTGAAGTCCCTGAGAAAGTGATAGAGTGTAACAAAATACATAGGGCGCAATCAACGACCCTCTGTGTCCAGCAGGGATGTCAGCTACAGGCCAGAGGGGACGTGACGTGCTTTTTAGCAGGAAGTTTACATGCAAGTGCATTCATTTTATGTTTAGTCTAATGCATATGGAATAAATGGTCTACACTCTGAGTGTTGTCTCTATGTGCTCTTTTATTTTAAAGTGATATTTTGGCAGATTTTGATGCAGTCCAAAGCCCAGATCCAGACTTTTAATGCACCGCAGTTCCCCCCGGCAGGAAACGGGTTAAGTCCTGTCCATGTGTACACAAAATGCAAGAAGTAGCACAAAAAGCTTTCACATTTCCAAACAGGTAATACATCAATACGCTATGATTTATACCATTCTCAGCACATTTGGGATGACAATGTGCATTTGGTACAGTATGTGTACTGACAGGCGAGGGAAGGAGGTGGTCTGGAAGAGGAATTACCTTGTTATTGAGGAAGATGTGGAATTATGATTCTGTGCCAGATCTCTGTGACCTTGGGCAATGGATCCTGTCATCATCTGTCACTGGTACTAAAATATTTATTATACAATTAATTGAATCTACGTTGTAAGCACTGTGTTATAAAGCTTAGTTAGAAAAGCTTGCTACAGATATACCTTTCGTAACATAATGATAGTGAATTGCAAAAAAAACAATATAGCACCACATTTATTAAGCGGTGCTATGGCGCACTTAATGATTCCGTAAAACATCTTTCGACCCATTCACTTTAATGCGCTGTAAGGATATCAATAACACTTTAACACACACCACGTGTTATGATTTACATGGTAATCACAGTAACTGTAGTTATGAGTGACCTATTTATCAAATGTTTTCGTCACTTGCATGTTTCAAATAAAATCCACTTCAAAATCTTAGTTAAATGGGTTGAAACCGTTAGTTTCCATCAGTGATCTATTTTGCGGTGTTAAAGCAGCAACCACGTGAATTTTGGGAATATTTTTTGTTTACAGATCTGGAAGAGGGTGTCCCCTAGAGACAAACTCCGCTATCTTAAATTATGGGGGCCCACTGGTTCTTGAAATATTTACCCTTTTATGTGCCTGTAAAATGAAAGTAAAATCAATGCATGATATCAAGGTTTTCTATTGGCTGGAGGGAGTGAGGCTTGGATGGCAACCATATTGATTTACCAAAAGGGACCAGAAACACTGGCAAATAAAAAGGTGCATATGGACGTGGAGGGGTCCTGGGAGATAAAAAAAACAGGGCATTGCTGTTTTAATAACTAATATTCAATGCCGTTTTAAGTTGTCAGAAATGCGTATTACTGTAGCTATACCAAGGCAAAATAAAATGTTTGTATAGCTGAAAAACTGGGATCATTATGATTTCTATTTATTTTATCTCTACTTCTTTTCTCAACTGGGATTAAAAAAAAATTACAGCAATACCTGTGTCTCACAGGAAACCTGAGCCTCCGCTGCTGGGAACCTGGGGTGCACCTGAGTGATGCTCGGTAGCGCCTCCAGCTGTACAGGATTCTATGATGTAGAACAGCAGTGCGCAAACTGGGGGGCGCAACCCCCAGGGGGGGCGCAAGACTGTCGGCGGGGGGGCGCGGGGATTACAGAGGCCTCTGAGCTGCAGGGCCTCTGTAAACCTTTACTTACCTAGGCTCCAGCAGCTTCCTTCTTGCGTCGCCATGGCAACGCGGCGTCAAATGACGCCGCGATGTTATGTGACGTCACGTTGCTATGGCAACGTGACGTCATGACGCCAGAGCGCAGGTAAGTGGGGGTTAAGGGGGGGCGCGGGAGTGAGGGGACCGCCAGCAGGGGGGCGCAGGGAAAAAAGTTTGCGCCCCCCTGATGTAGAATAACCCCATGACAGGAGACATAAGGAATACACACTTGGTATAAGATAACGGTTTTACTGCAGGCAACAAAAAGATAAGGTAACACACATATATACAGTCCCACCAACCGGGCCAAGCATGGCCGTACCCTCCAATACTTTGTTCCCCTCCCTGGAGCCACAGTCCCCAAAGTAATGAGGGGCCCTTGGGCACCCAACCACCCTGGCGTCCACAAAGTAATACCCCACCCAATGTGTGGTATAGCGCTGCCCACTAAAGTGTTGGTTGGTGCACATGCTGAGTTGGGTACTTGCCGGGTGATCCCACACCCGGGTGAGCTGATGTCGCAATGATGGGATCCACGGATCCAAGGATGTCCTCCGCAAAGCCTCCGCCTCTACGTTGGGTGGGTCCCGCGTGGATGGTACCACCTTTAAGAATCTCTGTGGTAGCAGATGGGTGTCTTGGTCCCAGATCACCGGAGACAGGATGCAGCCGCGTCCTGGCTTTGTCCCTATGGTTTGGTTCCACAGGGGCAGTGTCCTTATCTATGGGCCTGTCCCTGCAGCAACCACAAACTACACAGGGAAGTCGGGGGCCTAGCTGGGGCCTACCAGGGGATATCTGGCCTAGTGCACCTGCACATACAACCTACCCCTTCCTTGTCCCAGCTCCGACTGGCGTGGCTGCAGCATGCGAAAATGTATCTATCTCTCTGCAGGGGGAAAGCTACAGCCCTATTGGCTGTACTGGGCCACCTGGCCTATGCAGAGGCTCATGGGACATGTAGTCCCTGCTGGGAGCCCTTCCCCATTGGCCGCCACTCGCGCTGTTGTCACTGCGCATGCGAGACCTATTGCGCATGCGTGCACATTACAATATGGCGGCGCCCTGCAGAGGGAGCCGCCGAGAACCTCCAGCGATGTTGTTGCCCGCCGCCACTGCCCGCAACCCTCCCCGTCCTCCGCTGCCGGATGCAGCCGCAGCGGAAGGTAAGGGGATGGAGGGGGAACCAGGGGGGAACCGGGTCACATATGCATGAATAAAACACTGGGAGGTTTTAAGAGATCTGTACACACTATTACTTTGAAAGGCTCTCTTGCTGATCTACTAAAAGGTACAGATGAAGCCAAAGTTATTGCAACCTGTGGCTCACTGCAGTGGGGCAATTTGGTTATTTCACACATGGGAGCACGCCACGGGCTGCAATAACGTTGGCTACATCTGTATAGCGAATTAACACGTCTCCAGAGCCAACATCACTACTAGAACTTTGCATTGAACATGAACTTGGAAAAAGTGCAGTCTAATGAGGACAGTTTGTTTAACAGAATATAAGCTGTTTATCAGGTTGGGTGATTATTAGTGATAAGTGGTTAAAAGTGAAAATGAGACATATGAGGTACGGATAAAAAATAAATGTTTTTAGTCAGATCTGAACCATGGTGGGACCACTCCTGACTTATGTTTCTGAGGAGTCATCTTATTTAAGAGATAATCACCAGCAAGGCCCCAGTAGAAAGATTTGGCACCAGTTGCTGCAGCCAAATAATGCAGGAAATTCTGCACACCACAGACTGTTCCTTATTCATTGGCTCACTGGCAGTGGTGCTGCCTGTGGCCATTTTAATTTCCCATATCACCTGAACCGAGGGTTCCTACTTTAATGAATCACCTGGTTCAGGTACATTTGATAAATAAAACTATCTCCTACACAGCAGAGGTTGCCGTTTAAAAAAAATGGTGCATTGAGCTGGTTTCCTGGCAAGGGAGTAAGTGCTTTATCATTTTTTTGTACTTGCAAAAAATATCAAGCCTAACAGAAATGCACATTCATTCAGCGGTACTGTTTTGGGATTGAGACAAGAGAGCTTTCTTGTCTGCGTTTAAGAGCTTATCTTTCATGTAGTGAAGCTGATTTAGCATTTTGCTATATTGTTATTGCTTATCCTCCAGCTGGAAAGATTCCTAAAGCTAAAAGCACAAGACACCCGGAGAAAGATCTTTGGCAGCACACATTAATAGTATGCATGCTTTCAGGCTGCCTTTCTTGTGGGGGAGACTGGAACTTCCTCTTCAGTCTAGCATTCTCCTTCCCAAATTTGCTTATTTCTCCTATGGATTTGCAGAGCTCAGACATTAACTTTAGCTACTGTGCCAATCATGTCTACTCAGAGAAAACGGCTCAATGCTATTTTTCTTTGGCCTTTTGTATTCTGACTGTTCACCTTTAAATGGAACAGCCAGAGAGCAGTTTTTTAAATTAAAGAGGAATTGTGTATAAGACTGCTAAGCTTGTTAATGCTCTTCTAGAGGTACTGTTTGAAATGATGTTCTGCCTGAAGATATACAGTAGATATCTTGCATGATTGCATGGCCTGCAGTTTTGACTTTGCTAATGCAATGATTGTATAGGAGTGTTGACCACTGACCAGAATAGATCATTTGGATTTTGCTTACTCTAAAGTTTGGATTTGAAGTCCTACCCTGATTAAATAACCACAGCCTCTGCATATGGTTGGATATTAATTAAACCTACCAAGTACAGTAATAGCACCGCTAGTTGTATTTTTTCATTAATCATTCCATATAGAGCTAAGTGCAGTTACCTCTAGGAAGTTGGAAACCTGGGAGAAGATTCATTGCTTGGTTTGGCATTACAGATTTTAGAGGTGTGAAGATAAATATAAATGTACAGGTGTAGTAGGCCTAACTATCTTCGGGACGGCGGTCACGGCACCAAAGTATTAATGCTGCAGGAGGTCCCTGTGATGGGCAAGGGTAACAAGGCTTCATAATAAAGGCCACAAAAGTGAATGTAGAGTAAGTGAATAGCAAAAAAAAAAAATAGAACCCAAAAAGTCTCCAATGGGGTTAGGAACAGGAGCTGCTTCTCCAAAGATGAGCCACATCAGAAAAGATATCTAAAAAAACTAAGATGAAAAGTGCATGTGCCATAGTGTAATTGTACATTATAAAAAATATTAAATGAATTTATATACTGCAGCGTTTAGACAAATGCTCACTCACAAAGTGAAACACATAAAAATGTGTGTAACTGGTAATAATGTTACCGGACATCCATTTATCTCAGTAGAACTTTTAAGATACCACCAATAACCAACTGGGGTGGGCCTGGTATACTATGGCTGTTTCGTAGATGACAAACTTCTCATTTGCAGTTGGTGACTTTGGTGATTTGATCTCTCATTTAGAACAGATGGTCTTTTTATATTTAGTGCTATCCATTGATATGGATTTTAATATAGAAACGGATGTGCATATCAAGCCAGTAGCTACCAACAGCTAAATACATGCGGACAGTGACCACCACAAGAGGTGGCTTAATAATATTATGTTCAGTCAGTTTAAATGTCTGAGGCGAAATTGCTCCTCTGAAGTGGATTTCCACTTCCAAGCAAATCTGTTAAAACCTAAATGTATTGATAAAGGATATGCACCTAGCATTATAGATGAATCATTGTTAAGAGATGGAGATTCTATTCTGGGTCAATATCCCGATAGAGTCCCATCGGTTACATATAGAAGAGCCAATAACTTAAAAAATATACTGGCTTCCAGTAAATTAAGGCAGACACAGAATTCCATTAGGTAATTATAGATGCAACAGATCTAGATATATCACGTGCACTTTTTTGGATCTTAAGAAGGATTTTACTTCATTCACCAATGGAAAAACATTTTTAGTTAAACGCTTTATCAATTGCCTTACTATTTTTGTAGTTTACATGTTAACTTGCAGTTGTGGGTAGCAGTATGTTGTACGTACTACCTGTCCCTTAAAAACTAGAGTTCTCGAACATTGCAGGAATATAAAAAATGTAATCACTACCTACAGTGTTCTGAAGCATTTTTCCACCTGTTATAACAAAAACCCTCAGCGCATTAGAATTATAGGATTAGAATATAACCCCCCTTCCATTCTGGATGGGGATTGTTTCAGATGTCTCTACAAGATGGAAACCTTTTAGATTTTTACGTTAAACTGCTTGTCACATGATGGCCTCAATGAACATATTGACACCAGCACTATAGTTTGATGATAATATTCAGATTGTGTAATATTTATTATATTGCATACATTTTTACGGTAATATTCTTGTTTCCTGTATGCATTTTGTCTATCAATATATATTAATATTTATTTTGGTTATATGTTATTTACGGACAATTGCACAGTATATTATATTAAATTTTTATATTTATTTGTACTTTTTGATATTATATCTTTCATATTCCAAGTTATTTATTTTCAGTAGTAACCAGCTAAATATTTTATTCACTTTGAGACAAATGACTAGTCAGTTATATAGATTATATGTTATATTGGTTATGGTATATGTACATTGAGTATTTTATTCAATATTTGTATTCTATTGTATTATAACAATCTATATATTTTTTATTTATATTTTTGTGCTTTTACAATTATTAATTATTTTTAATATGTTTACATCTGTTATAAACATTCATAATATCTGCCACTATTGATCAGAAGTCTCCTCTTTCCCTTCATATATTTGCAGATATGGTTATATATTATATATATATATGTTCCTCACAATCATATTATAGTTAAGTAATGATTGTATATATTCCTCTGGTCTTCAAACAACCTATCAATTGCTAAGCAACATTTGTGCATGTAATCTCTCCTCTCTGACGCCATTATCGACATTTCCCTGAAGAAGTCGCTTCATTAGCGACGAAACGCATAGGGTTACGTTATGTCACGTGACACAATGCGACACGTAGTGTCTGTGGACTTCAGCACCCCACGGTTTGTTCAGTTGCGATCACATTTGAGCGGTTACTTCATTTTTTTCCAGCAAACAACCTGTGATTTATTGATACCGGCAGATATCCTGTTGGGATTCTGCCAGTTTGCTGTAAACAGGTTACTGGGTGCAGCTTTATGGTTAAATTGCCTTTTGCCCTATATTTTGGGACGTTGAGACTATAAATATATATTTGCAACATTATCTTTACCAGGTGTTGTTTCTCTGAATTCCCATCAACTCATTAATTTGAGTGAGGCTGGCATTATATCCCATATTTAAAGATCTGTATTTCCTACACTGAGACACTGAATACGGGACTTGTGAATTGGCATTGAATACGAGAGACTGGCGATATCCTGACAGCTCTACTGAGACAACACACGACAGAGAAGCCCAATGCTACATCCAACATGACAAAAATACACAGTGAAATACTTATATATTCTCTTGAAAAAGGGTCATTTAGTTTAACCCTTTGGCCAAAACGTTGTAAGCTTGCGAGCCACGACAAGGCAGACACCTGTTCGTAAGGCCTAACACTACCAGTTAAAATACTAATATATCTCTATTAGAATTAAAATTCTCATTTACCTCTATTAGGAGGGAGAAAGACCACCATTGGATCTGTATCCAGTAGAATGAAAGGACCTACGCACTTGGGAAGTGGGGAGGGGCGGGCTTAAAACCTGGGAAGGAGGAGCCACTAACCTCCAACAGCTGTAATGCCCTGTCCTGAGGGATTATTACTATTACAGGCTAAATGTAGGCTTTTTTTAATAAATAATAGATACTTTTGTATACAGCAGGGCCCCGCTTCTCGGCGATTCGCTTCTCGGCGATCCGCTGATACGGCGGCACCTAGAAGGGGGGCGCCATCTTGGTTTGTGAATCGCGCATGCGCAGAATGGGCGGGTGCGCCCGGCGCGCATGCGCAGACCGCAGGTTGCACGCGCATACCATAGGTTGCGCGCGCATACCAGAGGTTGCGCGCGCATACCAGAGGTTGCGCATGCGCAGAGCAGCAAAAATGCCAGTTTGCGCATGCGCAGAAGTGAAAATCGCCGGATCCGCTTTCCGGCGATTTTCACTATACGGCGGGCCTCTGGAACGGAACCTGCCGTATACCAGGGGCCCTGCTGTAGTTATATATAAAAAAAAAATATTAAAATAAAATGGTAAATACATTAAAGCACCTCTATATACGCTTACACTGCAGCTATCTTTATCCACACACTGCCGCCCCCTCTGTGTACACACACGCACACACACACTGCAGCTCTACAAACACACACACTGCAGCTACATACATATACACATACAAACGAGAGAGAGAGAGAGAGAGAGACTGCAGCTACAAACAAACTGCAGACACCCACTAACTTTGCAGCTACACAAACACACTCTCTCTCGCTCCTCAACTCAAAATGAAGCTCTGTTCACGGAGGGAGGGGGAGGAGTCACTACCTGCTGCTGCTATCTGGCCAATCCCCTGTCCTGTCTGAGAGCTGTTCCTGCCTCCTGACCAATCCCCTGCCCTGTCTCAGCGCTGTTCTGAAAGTTCATTGTCTGGAAATAAACACATTGGAAATAAACACATTGCAAGCTGCAAAAATTCCAGGCATTACTGAATGAATAATGCCCGGAATATTAACCAATCAGAGAGCAGGGATTTCAATAATGCCCAGAATTTTACAGCTTTAGCCTATAATAACAGTTATACACTCTATGTGATTTTAACCTTTTTCACCTTGTGAATGAGCATTTGTCTAAACACTACATCAATTCATTAAATATTTTTATACTGTGTAACCCTGGTCCCCCCCCCCCCCCAGACTTATCTGTGGTGTCTAGGGTGCGTGAGGGCAGATTACATGCGTAGTGGTGGTGCATACCTGAGAGGAACAGGAGGGCCTGAGCTTCCCGCGTTGTTATTGGGGAGACAGGACCAGGCTTCTGGGGTGGTAGCCTCCATACTTTCTTAGTGGTGCAGCGCCTCCATCTTCTATACTCCCAGGGATATGGGATAGGACCTGTACAGAAGAATGAACCCTGGTCCCAGGGTGATTGCTCCAGACTCACACAACAGTCTTTGTATAAAAGTATTGTCTCTTTATTGGTCAGATCAGCGACTCCAAATGTAGTGGCGACCAGCAGCCACAACAACAACAGCAAAGTCCCGCTAATTACTCCGCTCTCCTCCCTTCACAGGTCTTTCCTCCTCTCCTTCCCTCCAAGTCTCTCCTCCGACAGGATGGTCTGGGCTGGGGCGTCAATACCCCGCTGCCCACCTCCGAGGTTATCCTCGCGGTGGGGAATGGATTCTCCCCATCACCCCAGACACGCTCCCCTGACTACCCCCGGTATATGCAATTGCGCCCTTCCTTCTCCAGCACTTGCACGGAGAGTGCATCTCACTCTTCCCGTTCCGCCTCGCTGTAAGCCTGACCTGTTCTGGCAATCTCAGCAGCTCGCCTCCAAATGTAACCCTTGTCCCCCACCCCCCAGACTCATCTGTGGTGTCTAGGGTGCGTGAGGGCAGATCACATGCGTAGTGGGGGTGCATACCTGCGAGGAACAGGAGGGACAACTCCTCGGACATAACAGACAGTCACTCACAGGAGCTGGCTGCTAAATAGACTCAGCCCCACCCCTCATGATGTCAGCAGAGCCTCCCCTCCGTCTCATGCCTTCAGCAGAGTCAGAGGCCTGCATCTACCACTCAGGGCAGGGCGTGGAAGGGGGAAAACCCATGATGACTACTGGTGCCTGCCTTTAACAGGACTTACCACAGGAGGAGGAAGATAGGTATAGCCTGTGCTGTTTATAAGGGGCTACAACTGTATCACACTTTGGCGCGTGTGCTTTTCATCTTAGGTTTTTAGATATTGGTACGTATATATACTTGAATAATTGATGTATTAAAATGCATGACATAGCTCGAAAAAGAAGCCTGAAATAGCACATTGATGTGCAGCCAAAAAGACTACAGAGCAGGAGAAAGCAAAGTGAATAGTGTTGTAGATAACCTGATGGCCCCTTTCTTCTACTTAAGGACTTTAGTAAAATATTGCTTATATACTGCAGTGGTTCAGCAAATTCAACTAGAGAACCCCCTTTTCATCTTTAATCATTTCTTACATGTGCATGAAACAAGAAGTTGTCATCACATGAGGGATTGGAGTTCTCACTATATAAATGTAATTTCACTATCACTGTGTGTCTGACAAAGTAGAATTTTGTACCAAATGATTAACTAAATAATACACATATGAATTTATGCAGCGTGGCATATCTCTTTGTTTCTGACAAATCAACAATAGCAGAATATTTTACAGCATGTGCTCCCAGTACATAATAACATTTTTGTTTCATAGGGCTATCCAGTGATGTTATGTAGGTATTGAACAATGAATAGAACAAATATTGAAATATTACGTTTTTTTCAAATTACTTTGCATAGATTTTTAGCAAATTCGGAAAATGCAGAAAAACACTTAGATTGTAAGCTCTTCGGGGCAGGAACTGCTTTTCCTATTGTTTTATGTCTGAGGTGCTTATTCCCAATGTGTTATAATATTATGTCACATTTATTGTAAAGCGCTATGTACTTGATGGGCACAATATAAATAAAGACATACAGTACATACATACAAAAATACAGTATGAACCATTAGCACTTTGTGAGCATAATGAGCAAATGAATACTTATCCAAATACCATATTCTAGACAAAGAAGCAGACAGCTGAGTTTGAGCCTCATACTGATTATTTTAATGGTACACACAAACATATTATTTCAATTACATGGTATTTAAAATCAGTTTTGCAGTAGAACAGAGTATTCTGAATGGAAGGAAATAGTCGATAATGTCCCACAGGAGACTGTGTTGTGATCTTTGCTGCAACTCTTTCTGGTTAATATGTGTGTTAATGAGCTAAATGGTGGAAATGGAAAATTACGTTTGAACATGAGACAAAATTACAGTAGAGCACTAGTAATAGATGTAAATAAATTACAGCTCTGGGCTAATCAGAGACTGAAATATATTCTACCATGTGCAAGATATGGAATAATAATTACTGCAATACTAGAGATCATCAGACAACATTTCATGTTCAGATATCCTGGAAATTAACATGCTGCAACTGTTGATGTTTATACCATACAGTACATATGTACTACAAAGTAATACTCAATAATCATGTAGCTTCTAAGCCTTAGGTTACTTAGACAGAAGAAAACACCAACAGTACTTTTAAACAGCAATATTTAATTAAAATGTAGGATTAAGTAAGCATACCTACATATTTTATGAGATGTAGTAGTACTTTAGTATTTACAGTGTATGTTGTGGTGACATTGTGGCGCCATCAAAAAAGGTAAAATAATTAGAGGGATGACAGAAAAATTCATGAAACATAGATGTCTTATTAAGATTCTTGAATGCAATTTGAAAATGGCTCCCAAACAGCCTTTTCCGATCATCTTGGCACGCTTTTCTATTCTGTAAACAGTCCTCACATGTCCAATCCGTGTCTGAAAGGCTTTATTAGAAGCAGTTTCACTCTTGCTCTTCCAATCCGATCGGTTTTCTTTCATGCCAGCTCAAGGGTGGCGAGATTGGCATTGCGAGGTACATCCAGAGTCTGGCTGAGAGAGCAAGACCCCTAAGTCAGACTGCGGAGGGAGTTAGCACCACCTCAGGTCATCCTGCTTCAAAAGCAAGTACAATCCGGGCGTTTTGGCTGTTAAACCGTGCGGTTTGTCACGTTTTATAGACGCGGTTTAGAAGATGTGATATGCAATAGAGAATAGGGTTTTTTTTCTCACATTTCATTTTGTTACTTCTGATCATGCCAAATTTGGATTATACTGGATCAATCTGAAACCATGCACTGGCAACTTCATGGAGGAAGTCCTGTCTTTTTCTAGGCAGAACCCACGATGACCACAGTAGCTTCAGTATGGACGGAAGTGATGAAGGCTGCAAGGGAACATGGTCGTAGGAGCTTCAGTGTGGACACTGACAGCATCGAAGCCTCATATGAGGCTTGGGTTGTAGGGTGTTTTGTTGTATACTGATTAAAAATGAAATCTTTGAAATGTGTGCTAACACGCATACGTAGACAATTGTTCAAATAGCCGTGACAAGAAAAGATGCAATCCACAGTGTAATACAAAATATGACAGGGTAGTCCTCCCACGCGTTTCACGCAAGTGCTTATGCTTTCTCAAGGAGTATAGTTATGTGCCCTGAATTCTTTCTAATCTTGCTGCTATTTTTTTTTTTAAAAACTTAGCCGTGGGATGTCATTTCGTAGGCTTCCTGCAGCAAGTCTGCAGTAAACTAAGTTTTCCCTTGGGTGGAGTCTCGCAGCTTGCCCCAATACCAGGACCAGTGTCTTGATACATCTGCAGATAGTCGTTTTAACTCACTTTAACTGATTTTAAGTAGCCCCTCTTGCGAAACCGTTACATGTATTAAATATGTATTACATGTATTAATATGTATAACTCCGATCTGTCTAAAACTAATGTGCCTTAAGCAGCCATGACGAAACAAAAGTCCAATTAGAAAATATTTAAAGATCAACGTGCACCTTTGAGTCAAAAAAAAAGCTGTGTGTGCTGTGCACGCGCATAGTAAGTGAATGGAAACAAAAGAAAACAGCGCACAACGCCAAATAGTGAAGCAAATTCAACAATATATTATAGAATTAAAAAGGGGGTAATATATCTGCATACATGAAAAAAGTTGGTAAAAGGCATATGGATCGTAAGGATATGTTAGTTCAAAATAGATCCACGATTAAAAATAAAGAAGGTCAAAACACATAAAAGGACACTCTTAATGTGGCTTTCATTACAGACTTTAATTCGGTTCATAGAGACATTGAAAAGGTTTTTAACAAACACTGAGGTATATTGTGCAATGATCCCATTTTGGGATCACATCTTGACGTTAAACCACGGTTTATTTACAGGAGAGCAAAAAATATCAAAAACTTGTTAGCTCCTAGTGATGTTTTTATAAGTAAGAGCAATACAACATCGAAAAAGAACTGGCTAGGGCCTAAACCAAAAGGCAACTATATCTGTGGTAATTGCACGATTTGTAAATACCAACATCCTGACAAACACACTTTTTATTCACAAGTAACGAAGGAAGTTTTTAATATTGATGACTTTATTCTATGTACCTCTACACATATTGTATACCTATTGGAATGTGCGAGTGGGTATCAATATGTAGGCAGAACCAAACGCAGCCTTAAAGTTCGGATTCAGGAACATGTCAGAAATATTAAAAATGGTTTTGAAAAACATAGTGTATCTAGACACTTCCTGATACACCATAATAAAGATCCGTCAAGTCTCACTTTTAAGGGGATTCAGTTGATTCCTGTAAATAGAAGAGGAGGGGACAGAGTTAAAACATTGTCTTCTAAAGAGACATATTGGATACATAAGTTAGATACTATGTCCCCTAAGGGGTTAAATGAGGATGTGGATATTTGGGCACTTTATTGAATCTTTAGCTCACCACCCCTCTGTACCTAGGGGATGTATCATTTATCTCTGTATCTCTGTTTTCCTTTCTTTATCCTACGCTTTTTTCTAGTTACATCTTTTTATGCAAGTAATGATGGTGTCTATTTTAAGTCGACTAATATTGTGTTTCTTTTATTCCAGCATGTTTTTAATTATTTATGCTAGGTTTTGTCTACGTATATGTAAGTTTATATTAAATAGGTATTGTTTTTTTTGTTTTGTTTTTTTGTTTTCTTGTTAATAAAGTTGTTGTTTTTAAAGTAAACTACACATCTTCCCTATCACGCAGACCATTACCTATTATAGATGATTGGTCTATCCCTAATTGGTTGACCAATAAGGTATCTATGTGAGGTATTTAAGACCTCTGGGTAATGGCCTAATTATTCCCTGAAGAAGTAGTTAATTCTACGAAACTAGTTGGATGTAACATTCTATTGCCTTATATCTGCTTACATTGGCCTTTGTCTATGTATTGGCCTGTCCTGTTTTTATTTCATCCTGTGTGCTGTTTTGGACACTTGTGAGAGACTTTGTAAGACTGTTCAAACTTCCCTATTGAATCCACCACTGCTGTGTAGACAGTGACGTCATTACACAGCGTCCCGCGACCGAGCGGCACCGTGGCACGCTGAGGGCACCCCAGCAAGCTGCGTTTTAACCTCTGTGCAGAGGATACACCTGCCGAGGTACAGGAGCAGCTTCATATCGGCCAGGAAGCAGGAGCGATTTCACCGAGCCCCAGTACCAGCTGCTGAACCTGGCTGCATGAAGGGAAATCCCCTTGGGAGTGAAAAGACTGACGTCCTGCCCCAGAATCAACTGAGCTGCAGCAGCAGAGGGAAGCAAGCACCTGAATCTACAGCTAACAGCTGCCGAGTGGTAAACAGTGTGATACACACTACATGCCTTTTACCAACTTTTTTCATGTACGCAGATATATTACCCCCTTTTTAATTCTATAATATATTGTTGAATTTGCTTCACTATTTGGCGTTGTGCGCTGTTTTCTTTTGTTTCCATTCTCTTAGTGTGTGTGGGGTGCTGAGCCACCCCTGCGTTTACAGCTGCAGACGCCATTATCCCCAACACGGTTATGTGGCACTTATTATTTAATGTATAATTATCTCACTGTGGGAGTTGTGGTTTAATTTTTTTTTTTAATTTTTATCACTAAATTGATGGTATAGTCACTGCACTGTATATATATATATACATTTAAACTTTATAGGTAGTTAGGTAGTAGCGCACAGTTTTGTTTTTTGTGCATAGTAAGTGAAACTTCTTTGACTTTTGACACAGAAATTGTATTTGTGTTGGTGATGTTTTAATTAAAAATCAAAATACAATTTCATTGACAAAACGCAAATAAATTTGACTTATAATGCGCGTGCTCGACACACATCCCCTGTATTAGCTATTTGCACTAAGTGTGAATTCCTTGTGTGCATGTGTGTCAGTCAGTGTGTGTGTATGTGTGTCAGTCAGTGTGTGTGTATGTGTATCAGTCAGTGTTTGTGTGTGTATGTGTGTCAGTCAGTGTATGTGTGTATGTGTGTCAGTCAGTTTGTGTGTGTATGTGTGTCAGTCAGTGTGTGTGTGTATGTGTGTCAGTCAGTGTGTATGTGTGTCAGTGTGTGTATGTGTGTCAGTCAGTGTGTGTGTGTGTGTGTGTGTGTGTGTGTGTATGTGTGTCAGTCAGTGTGTGTGTATGTGTGTCAGTCAGTGTGTGTGTGTATGTGTGTCAGTCAGTGTGTGTGTGTGTGTATGTGTGTATGTGTGTCAGTCAGTGTGTGTGTATGTGTGTCAGTCAGTGTGTGTGTGTGTGTGTGTGTGTGTGTGTGTGTGTGTGTGTCAGTCAGTGTGTGTGTGTGTGTGTGTGTGTATGTGTGTCAGTCAGTGTGTGTGTATGTGTGTCAGTCAGTGTGTGTGTGTATGTGTGTCAGTCAGTGTGTGTGTGTGTATGTGTGTATGTGTGTCAGTCAGTGTGTGTGTATGTGTGTCAGTCAGTGTGTGTGTGTGTGTGTGTGTGTGTGTGTGTGTGTGAGTCAGTCAGTCAGTCAGTCAGTCAGTCAGTGTGTGTGTGTGTGTGTGTGTCAGTCAGTGTGTGTATGTGTGTGTAACGCTTGCGCGAGCCCACAAACAAGACCTGACCCCGGGACTGAGGTGGGAAGGACTGTGCCACACACACACAGTAACGGAGGCGAGCCCAGAAGGTGGTTTGTAGCGTTGCTGGGTCTGGGTATGTAGAAAGGGTTAATCCAATACTTGCCGGGGTCCGTGGGTTGGAGAGATACACGTAGTTGGTGTCCGTAAGCCTGTGGTCTGGGGTTGGAGAGGTACTCGTCGTCGTTATCCGTAAGCCAGAGGTCAGGAGCCAGAGAGTATCCAAAAGTAAAGCCAGGTCGGTACACGAGAGGTTAACTGCAGAGAACAAGACAAGACTGGGCTGGACAAGACAGGCACACGCAAAGGCTACATAAGGTTATGTTCAGCAAGGTATGACAGGAAGAGGAAGCTTCTTATAGGAGACAGGAACCAGTAGGAGAGGAGGCGGAGTGGGGGCGGAGCCTCTGCAGATGCAAAGGATAGGCTGCAAGAGACAAGGGCTCACAGCAATCTTGACTCGCAGCTGGGGCTCGTTGCGCGACGTCACGCGTGCACGCCGCGCGCAGCGGAGGTGCGGCGTGACTGAGGGGGCGGAGCTAAGGTCTGTGACCTGGTAGAAGAGGCGCGGGTGCGCACGCGCTCTGTAAACAGAGCGGGAGTGCGCGCACCAGCGGGAGGCAGATCGGAGGCAGCAGCCGCTGCGGTACTATTACGTAAAGAGGAGGAACCGCGCCGCAAGGGACGCAATCCCCGAATCCTCACAGTACCCCCCCCTTGAGGATCGAACTCCGGACGATCCATAAATGGCTTGTCTGGGTACCTGGCATGGAAGCGTCTGAGCAAGCCGGGAGCGTGAATCTGGTCACCGGAGACCCAAGAACGTTCTTCAGGGCCGAAACCCTTCCAGTGTACAAGGAACTGCACCTTCCCTCTGGAGATTCTTGAATCAATGAGAGAGCGGATCTCGAATTCCTCTTGACCATGCACCAACACAGGAGGAGGAGGGGAAACAACATCAGGATACCTGGAACTCTGTTTGACATGTTTCAGAAGAGAGACATGGAACACCGATGGTATCTTCATAGAGGGAGGTAAGTCCAGGCGGTACGCCACAGGATTAACCTGTTCCAGGATCTTGAATGGTCCCAAGAATCTGGGAGCCAATTTTAAGGTAGGTGTCTTTAATCTGATGTTCCTTGATGAGAGCCATACCTTGTCTCCTGTCTTAAACCTGGGCGCCTCTAGACGAAATCGATCTGCCTGGGTCTTTTGTCTTCGAACGGATTCCTGGAGAGTTCTCCGAATCTTATTCCATGACTCTTGAAGAGCATTGATTCTGGCATCAGCAGCAGGGACTCCAGAGGTATTAGAAGAAATGGGCAGAGAGTTAGGGTGGTAGCCGTAGTTGATGAAGAAGGGCGACTCTTGGGTGGATTCGTTTCTAAGGGAGTTATGTGCGAACTCAGCCCACGGTAAGAGCTCAGCCCAATTATCCTGTGTATCTGAAACAAAACATCTTAGATATTGTTCTAATGATTGATTTACCCTTTCAGTCTGTCCATTGGTTTGTGGGTGATACCCGGAAGAAAAAAGAAGCGAGATATTGAGTCTTTGAGAAAACGCTCGCCAAAACTTGGATACAAATTGAGATCCACGGTCGGATACAATTGAAACAGGAACCCCATGTATACGAAAGATTTCCTTGACGTAGATATCAGCTAGAGTTGCAGAGTTAGGGAGGCCCTTGAGGGGTATGAAATGAGCCTGCTTGGAGAACCTATCCACAATGACCAAGATGGTATTCATGCCATTGGAAATGGGCAGCTCCACAATAAAATCCATTGATAAATGGGACCAGGGGCGTTCAGGAATGGGGAGCGGGCGTAGCAGACCAGAAGGCTTTTTTCGAACGGACTTATTCCGAGCACAGATGGAACAAGATGAAACAAATTCCTTAATGTCGTTCAACATCTCTGGCCACCAGAAAGTACGTCTGATTAAGTCGGTGGTTCTTCTGATCCCAGGGTGACCGGCTGACCTGGAAGCATGACCCCACACAAGAATCTTTTGACGGAATTTGGTTGCCGCATATAGGCAGCCCTCAGGTACCTCCAGACCCTCTGGAATCCGGGCTTGAGAGTCCAGAATTTTGTCCAAAATATCGAAGGAATTAGCTGCAATGATCAATCTTGAAGGAAGAATAGTCTCTGGAAGGTCGTCGGATCGGTCTCCGGGGATGAATTGGCGGGACAAAGCATCAGCCTTCAAATTCTTTGTACCAGGAATGTAAGAGATTACATAGTTGAATCTTGAGAAAAAAAGAGCCCAGCGAGCTTGACGGGAACCAAGGCGTCGAGCACCTTCAATATACAATAAATTCTTGTGGTCAGTAAGAATAAGGATTGGTTTCTCGGTACCTTCAAGAAGGTGTCTCCACCCTTGGAGTGCAAGTTTGATAGCCAAAAGTTCTCTATTCCCTACATCATAGTTGATCTCTGCGGGGGAGAATTTCTTGGAAAAGTAGCCGCATGGATGCAGGTGATCTTGAGGAGAACGTCTTTGGGAGAGCACTGCCCCGGCTCCAATATCCGAAGCATCGACCTCCAACGTGAAGGGAAGGGAGGGATCGGGGTGATGCAAAATAGGAGCGGTGGTGAAGGCCTTCTTTAAAGACTTGAAAGCAAGATCAGCCTCCGGAGGCCAGGAGGAAGGATCAGCATCTTTCTTGGTCAAAGCGGTGATAGGAGCAACCAGTGTGGAGAATTTATGGATGAACCTACGATAATAATTGGCAAATCCAAGGAATCGCTGTATGGCTTTAAGCGATGTGGGCTGGGGCCAATCTAATACCGCCCTTAGTTTCTCAGGATCCATGGAAAATCCCTTCTCGGAGATTATATAACCCAGGAAGGAAGTAGAATTTTTGTGAAACATACACTTCTCCATCTTAGCATACAGACGATTCTGGCGAAGCCGAGAGAGTACCAGCTTGGTATGCTGGATATGTTCAGGCAAGGATTTAGAAAAAATTAGTATATCATCAAGATATACAATGACGAATAAATTGAGAACATCACGGAAAATCTCGTTAACAAACTCCTGAAAGACCGCCGGGGCGTTGCAGAGTCCAAACGGCATTACTAGGTACTCATAATGACCGTCGCGGGTGTTAAAGGCCGTTTTCCATTCGTCTCCCTCCCTTATGCGTATCAGGTTGTAGGCACCCCGGAGATCCAGTTTGGAGAAAATGGAGGCACCTTGGAGACGGTCAAACAGTTCAGATATGAGTGGTAACGGGTAACGGTTCTTCTGTGTTATTTTATTCAAGCCTCTATAATCAATGCACGGGCGAAGGGATCCGTCCTTTTTCTTTACAAAGAAGAACCCTGCCCCAGCAGGAGAGATGGAGTTCTTAATAAAACCTTTCTTTAAGTTCTCCTGGATATACTCGGACATGGCTCGGGACTCAGGAAGGGACAGAGGGTAAGACTTGCCTTTAGGCAGAACGGCACCAGGAATCAGATCAATGGGACAATCGAAGGGACGATGAGGAGGAAGAATCTCTGAACGGACCTTGTCGAAAACATCAAAAAATTCATGGTAGACTTCTGGAAGTAACCCCTTGGAAGGATCCGCAGTCTCTAAATCGGCAAGAGAGAGTGAAGTGAGAGCACAAGGAATGATACATGGGGTAGCCCAACGTATGGGTTGTTTATCAGTCCAGTCAATCACGGGATTGTGCAGTTGTAACCAGGGGAGGCCCAAGATTACCTGTATAGATGGTGAATGAATGACGTTCAACGAGATTTGTTCCTTGTGTCCATCCTTGGTGGAAAGGGTGAAGATCACGGTCTCCAGGGTGATAAAGGCAGGCTGGAGTGGACGGCCGTCTATCGCTTCGAGTCCTAAGGGAGTGGACTTCCTAAGCAGTGGGATCCGGTGTTTTATTGCAAAATTCTGGTCCACGAAATTTCCTCCAGACCCAGAGTCGATGAAGGCAAGTGCAGATGTATGAAAGTCCGTACCCTCCATTATGATAGGTAGAAGGATCCTTTTACACAGATTCCCCTTGGAAGAGGAAGAAGAAGATATGGTATCCAAAGCAACTCCGTCATACCTTATAGACCGCTGACGTTCTCCCGGACGCGTAGGACAGCGATACGCCAAATGACCCGCTAGACCACAATAAAGACATAGCCCCTCGCTTCTCCGGCGCTGTTTCTCCATAAAAGACAAATGGTGAGTTT
Organism: Ascaphus truei; assembly: GCF_040206685.1. NCBI lineage: Eukaryota > Metazoa > Chordata > Amphibia > Anura > Ascaphidae > Ascaphus > Ascaphus truei. The sequence goes on along the minus strand of NC_134483.1, from coordinate 93,829,604 downwards.
CCAGCGGCATGGGGTCTGGTGCTTCAGGAACTGGAACAAAAGAAGGAGAGAGAGTAGGAGAGATAGGTATAGGTACCGGCGTATGTGTAATCCGGCGTTCACTTCGTCTCTCTTGGAGGCGTTGATCCACCCGTATACATGTAGAGATCAGATCCTCCAGGGCAGTGGGTCTTTCACGTGCAGCCAATGAATCCTTCACGGAGTCAGAGAGGCCATGCCAGAAGGCTGCAGTTAAAGCCTCGTCGTTCCAACCGGTCTCCGCTGTAATAATCCGAAACTCAAGAGCGTACTTTGCGACGGTCCGGTGGCCCTGGGTGATATGGAAAAGAGAAGAGACCGCAGTAGCCTTGCGGCCAGGAGTGTCAAAAACCTGCAGAAACCTTCTTTTGAAAGAAATAAAGTTATGCGTGAGTTCAGGCATTGACTCCCAGATAGGAGTTACCCAGGCCAGTGCATCTCCGGTTAACAATGAAAAAATAAAAGCCACTTTAGATCTATCGGTAGAGAAGCGAGAAGGGGTTAATTCAAAGTGGACGTCACATTGGTTCAGGAAGCCTCGGCATCCTAGGGGTTCACCCGCATACTGATTAGGTATCGGAAGACGTGGTTCCTGGGGTATGTTTCCCACTAGAGTAGCAACCGTTGTGGTTCGGCCCACCTCAGGGGGGTCAATGTTTGTTGGGCTGAACATACTGTAACGCTTGCGCGAGCCCACAAACAAGACCTGACCCCGGGACTGAGGTGGGAAGGACTGTGCCACACACAGTAACAGAGGCGAGCCCAGAAGGTGGTTTGTAGCGTTGCTGGGTCTGGGTATGTAGAAAGGGTTAATCCAATACTTGCCGGGGTCCGTGGGTTGGAGAGATACACGTAGTTGGTGTCCGTAAGCCTGTGGTCTGGGGTTGGAGAGGTACTCGTCGTCGTTATCCGTAAGCCAGAGGTCAGGAGCCAGAGAGTATCCAAAAGTAAAGCCAGGTCGGTACACGAGAGGTTAACTGCAGAGAACAAGACAAGACTGGGCTGGACAAGACAGGCACACGCAAAGGCTACATAAGGTTATGTTCAGCAAGGTATGACAGGAAGAGGAAGCTTCTTATAGGAGACAGGAACCAGTAGGAGAGGAGGCGGAGTGGGGGCGGAGCCTCTGCAGATGCAAAGGATAGGCTGCAAGAGACAAGGGCTCACAGCAATCTTGACTCGCAGCTGGGGCTCGTTGCGCGACGTCACGCATGCACGCCGCGCGCAGCGGAGGTGCGGCGTGACTGAGGGGGCGGAGCTAAGGTCTGTGACCTGGTAGAAGAGGCGCGGGTGCGCACGCGCTCTGTAAACAGAGCGGGAGTGCGCGCACCAGCGGGAGGCAGATCGGAGGCAGCAGCCGCTGCGGTACTATTACGTAAAGAGGAGGAACCGCGCCGCAAGGGACGCAATCCCCGAATCCTCACAGTGTGCCAGTCAGTGTGTGTGTGTATGTGTGTCAGTCAGTGTGTGTGTGTTAGTCTGTGTATGTGTGTCACTGTGTGTGTGTGTGTGTGTGTGTGTGTGTGTGTGTGTCAGTCTGTGTGTCTATGTGTGTCAGTCTGTGTGTGTATGTGTGTGTCAGTCTGTGTGTGTGTATGTGTGTCAGTCAGTGTGTGTATGTGTGTGTGTCAGTCAGTGTGTGTATGTGTGTGTGTCAGTCAGTGTGTGTGTGTGTATGTGTGTGTGTGTGTCAGTCAGTGTGTGTGTATGTGTGTCAGTCAGTGTGTGTGTATGTGTGTATGTCTGTCAGTGTTTGTGTGGTGTGTATGTCTCTCTGTCTGTGTCCTGTCCTGCCCTCCTCCCCCCCCCCCCCGGAGGTACACGACCGCGGAGCAGCCCCCATTCTCTACCACCCGTAGAGCTGCGTGTCCTGTTGCATCCAGCTCCCCGGCGGAGGTACGGGGCCACAAGGGGGTTACAGAAGGGCACGGTAATGCACGTGGAGCGCTCTTCCTTCCCCCCCCCTGATGGTGCTGTGGGGGATGCATTCCCTTGCACAGCCAACACCAACAGCCTCTTCTGCCGCCATCACTGCTGCGCATGCACGGACGTTCACTCGCCGCCGATGGCAGCACAGTTGCGCAGCACGCAGACCCCGCAGCCATTGGTGTTGGCTTCCTCCGGCAGCCGGGTCAGCGGCCTCCAGCCCCCCGGGGAGCCGCTGTAGCAATGCATCTGGGGGGAATGGCGGCACGCATGTGCTGGAGCGGCCGGGGCTGAGGGGAGGGGTTAGCCATCACAACAGCGCATGCGCGGCATGGCAGCGAGCGGGGAACGGCGGCCATTAGGAGCGGCGCCTATCGCCGCCGCCGGATTTAATTTTTGGAGCGGGTGTGATGTCAGTGTTGGGGTTGGGCTGAGCCAGAACACTCAACTGCCAGCACTGACGTCACATCCGTTTAATTTCTGTCTCCACAATCCATTTTTGCCCCAGTTCGAATGAGGTGCCACTAAGGAAGTTTCACTTCAAAAATGTATACTACACCTGTTAAATATGGTATTAGACACTATGCACTGAAAATAGAAAGCGAGTTAGCCCTTGCAAGCGCATTGACAGGCACTTTGGCTGGCAAGGGAATAAAAACAGAAGTTGAATTGCAGGGTTCTAAAATAAAAAGAAGTGGTATCCTCTTCACTCATCACTATTCCTCACCTGCCCCGTGGGTATCATTTTTCGCTGACGGAGTGCCCCCCATAGGGATTTTTTTCAAAGCAACTGAGATGCAGTAAACTGAAGTGCACAGAAATGCAAGTTGTTTCATCCATTATTAAACTTAAGGCCATACATAACACGGGGATACTATTTTTAACGTTGGCTTTTATAGCAATCCTTTTGTCTTCAAATTATGTTCTTAGATTCCGAGAAGTACCATCTAATAAATCATCAAAAGCTTGTCTACCATAAACAATACCTCTCCATATACTCAAATAATTATGTATTAAGTACAACACAGACGGTGTTTATGAGATCATACTACAAATTGTGCCAGACAATCAAATAACAGTGAAGAGCATGATCAAGTCACTGATAGCATTTACGTAATGTATGTACGTACTGTATGTGTGTATGTCATCCTTCAACTTTTAATTTCAAATACCCTTTACTATTTGCTCTTTTATGAACATTTTAATTAGAGTTGCATGTGTCCCTGTACACATTACATAAAAAGAGCAATGAAACAACTTTTCTTGGGTCATTCAACTATTGAATGTTTTAAGTTTAAAAGGAACACTTAAAGCAACAGTCCAAGTTGCCAGTTTTTCTTTTTTTCCATCCCCTCCCCCTTTAATATGTGCATCAATACAAACCACACAGTGATAAGTAATTATCTAAGTTGCCGCTCGATCCGTTCTCCTGCGATTAATCTGCGAAGATTCGGCTCAGGGGTTCACTAAATGGCTGTGAGTGCAGCAGAAGAGGACCAAAGATGCAAAGTCCTGTGGTGAAGATCATGTGACAAGGCAGTCACTAGACACAATTGGTGCACTGCTAGAGAGGGGGCAGGGTCCAGAAAGGGGGCTGCCAAAGCTTGTTTCAGAAGAGGAAGGGGATCTGACTTTGTAAATGGTTGCTATCGAAACAAAAAATGCTTGTTACATTATAATACATTAAAAATGTGATTCAGAATTGTTTTCGGAAAAAAAATGGTACAAGTATTTTCTCATAGTACAGAACTGATTTATTTAAAAAAAAACACATGTAGGATATTGCTTCGTCTTCATGTGGTCACTACAATTATAGATGGTTTGACTTTGACTATTGGAATTTAAGTTTGGCTTATTTTAACTTAATTTAGTATTACTTACTTATTGCTTACTCTCATTTATCATGTTATATAGCTAAATTTACAATTTTTTTGTTGGGTGAAATGCATTATATGAAATACTAATAACTGTACAGTTATCATTAAGAAAATGATACCGTGTTCATTGAGTTTTTACCAAAATAATCCATAGATGAGGTACTAGAACGCCTAAAAAATAGGGCACACTAGAATACTTCACAACATAAAAAATTATTATAATATTAATAACAGATCATAAGAAAATCTGACATTAAAAACAATATGCTGAGCTTAATCCATTCTTAAATAGCTACAGTTCCCTACCATACATGTAAAGCATACTGTATAACAATGCAAAGTGCTGTAAAATGTACTATACAATGCTAAAGTGCTATTAATAATTCACAAAGAGAGAGGAGGCCAAACATCTCTACTGTGTAAGTAGGTAACCCAGGTACCATAAATATATAACACTTATTAGTATGAGAACATCACTCAGATATAATCCACAACCCCTGCAGATGAAGATATAACAGGTAAATGAGAATATATAAACATATTTAAAGATCTGACAATACATTAATAACGGCATTAGTCCTCTGCTGGCATAATTCCAAGTGCAGGTCCCATTCATCCTTGATTATCAGTGCAAACTGTCGTGGGAAATTAATATGATATAGTCTCGTAAGCAAGCATCATAAGAGCGATATTGATGAGCCCAGAGCCCGATGACTCCCAGCGCACCTTTCACATCATGCTTCAAGGTTGTGATTCACTGATTACATCCAGGCACCAGTGACTGAAATGTGATGGTACCAGGGGGTACTTCGTACCATTACCTTTTCATTGACAGTCACAGACGACCGCTAGTTGATGAGGTCACCAAGTGATAGTGTGGAGAGAAAGAATAGGAGAGGTCCCAGAACAGAGCCCTAAGGTACACCAACAGACTGATCAACAGGAGACGAAGATATGTTCGCAACAGAGACAGAGAATGTGCAGTGAGAGAGGTAGGATGAGAACCAGGATAGAGCTTTCTGGTGGATAACAGGAGAGTTTAGAATATGCAGGAGAAGAGAGTGATCAATAGTATCAAGTGCAGCAGACAGGATTAGTAGGGAAAAGTGACCTTGGGATCTAACTTCATGTAGATCATTGGCTACTTTAGTGAGCAAAGTCTCTGTTTATTGAGCTGTATGAAAGCCAAATTGTAAAGGGTCCAGGAAGGCAGGGAAATGAAGAAAATTCATCATGCAGGAGAACACGTTCTAGCAAGTTGGAGGCAATGGCAGGAGGGATACAGGGTGGTAGTAAGTGATGTGATGATATGAGTAATTATACACAGTAATTGCTTGTAAGTAGCATCTTTATCTCTGACCCTGAAGCAATGATCGTCTTTCTAGGCTCTTAGCATATTCTGATAAGGGAAGCACACATTCTTACCACAGCTACGCTACCACAGCTACGCGGTGTTGGAATTTAATGTAATAACGTGCTTCCTGCATTCAGTGCAACATCCATTCAGTAATCCTGACAATCTTGTGTAGGGGGGGGGGGGGGGAACTACATGTGTAAAAGGGATTTCAGTGACTTGTGGTATTCTCTCTGCTTTAAAAACGAGAGCTTCAAAGCATTCAGGAGCATAAGTATTGTACTAGAGCCAGGTTACTTAGTGCTACAAGACAAGACATCAGACATCAGCGACTCAACACAGATCAGATCAGAGCACTTGGTGTTTAGCACTGAGCAGTATCAAGATAATATGAGTTACATAATCAATTGTATGCATGTAGGTTCCCTTTTTCTGTTTATTTAAAGTGCAACTATTGGTCTCAGTCTAAAAAAAAAGGGGTTTGTTTTCTTCAATGGCATATTTAGTCCCTGTCCTTCACTGCTAGGGGGGCCTGCAATGCAGTTTGGGGGCCATCAGCCCTAAATTGACGATTCAAGACTTTTAAAATAAATCAGACAAGAATGTTAAAATATTTGAATAGTTTAGATGGATCATTCCTGCACACAGAATTATGCTTCAGGTAAGAAAATAATAGTACCAAACTCTTCTCCCATGTACCACAAAATTGAGTCCAATGCACAGTAGAAAGTGGATGTACAGTAGGCAGAATGCACATAAAAAGTCTCAACCTTCTGTAGATCTAGATTAATTATAGTACCCACAAGACTTACAAGTAAACAATGGTAGAAAGGGGGGGGGTGATAGACAGCACTCTGACACAATGACTCAGCAAGGTTGCAGGGTGCACGGAACAGGAAGGGACCCTAATACCCTTCAGAAGTACTAACAATCCAAAAAATAGTACCAGCACTCTCTGTCTCACAGCTACAGATATAAGCGAATACCAGTGTAGGGAAAATGAATAATTTAATGACACTAATAATATAACTAATAATAAACTGAAAATATAGCAACAATAGCCAATACGCCAGTGCAAGAATAAATATCACCATAGAGGAACTCGACAAGGCACCAGGAAGAGGGTTTGCTTATACTTGTTCACTGATTGACATCTGATATCTGCATATGTTCTGTGTCTTTCACAATATTCTTGTATCTACATTCAGTGGTTGATATTTGATATCTGCTTATGTGATTTGCCCTCTTTAGACTTTAGATTTATATCATTAGCTGAGTGTGGGATCATTTGACAGTGGGGAGGGAAGGCTTAGGGAAGTACCTCTGGGACCCTTTGGGACCAGGGGGAATGGGCCGCCCCCCTAGTTTGCTTTCCTTTTTCCATTTTTGTGATTTTTTGCTTTTCTTTTGTGTTTTTTTCCCCCTTCTCCTTCTTTCCCCTCTACCCCCTATATTTTCATTTCCTCTATGGTGATATTTATTCTTGCATTGGCGTATTGGCTATTGTTGCTATATTTTCAGTTTATTATTAGTGTCATTAAATTATTCATTTTCCCTACACTGGTATTCGCTTATATCTGTAGCCGTGAGACAGAGACTGCTGGTACTATTTTTTGGATTACAAGTAAACAATGTTTCAGGGAAAAAACTGTCCGTTTGTTACATATTCTATTTTGTGAGAATGCCATTGTCATTTTTGTATCCGGGTATTTCAGTAAGAGATCCTCTGCTTTTTCTATGGGGACGCCGCTGATTATTTTCAAAGAATAAAAAAAAAAAATTGTTTATAACTGAGACCCAGTTATTTGCTACTTTGAAATCCATTGTTTACATTAATTAGGTAGAAGCTAGTGGAGATGTGAGAAGTTTTCACCCAAGTTTGCGAAGCAGATCAAAACAAAACCTGCCCTCTTTTTGCGAAAGTTTTCATATAAATCGTCTAAGAAAATCTCCAAGCATTACAATTCAAATGTGCAAGGTCATCTGGACTTTAATATACAGCTGTACGCATTTGTTGCAATTTTTGCAATATTTACAACATTTTGTGATATTTGCAAATTTTGCTAAATTGTCTTTTTGGAGGAGTGTGAACACTTGCAAAAATGTTGTAAAAAATTAAAAATTCAGAGAATTTGTGAAAAATTTCACAAATCTGTTAAAGATATTCTCACCTACAGTATCTAGAAATCAGTAACTAGCCCATAAAAGACATTGGCATAATTAACAAACTCCGTTAGTCAAAAACATGTTATTATAGCCGAAAAAAACAAACATTATTATGGTCCAAATCATCAGCATTGTGTCACTAAAAAGATATATATTTTTAACATATCCAATAAACAATATCTGAACAGGCACCATTAATTACTAAATCCCACACATTTGTCATTTTGATGCCAGTTATCAGCCGCGATATTGACCCTCAAAAAATACTGCTGGCATTAGCCCTATCTTGCCTATGTATATAATGAGCATTATCTACAGTATATAGACAACATAAGATAAACCAACATGGAATATGTGATAAAAAAAATTACATACAACACATTTAAATGAATAATAACCCTTTAGTAGCCCAAGTGGTGAGCAAGTCATGGGTTTTAAGGGGTCATCTAACAGACAACCACCTGTGTCAGAGGGTGAGGATTCAGTGATGGACACTTCTCAGGCACCAGAATCTGTGAAGTTTATCATCCTCAAACACACAGCGGTGGATGATCTATCTGATGCTGGACCATCCTCAGCACCAGTAGCCCCTCTGGCTGCTCTCGTCGCCCCACTTGGTGCTCCTGCTGCACCATCTGTGGCCCCTCCTGTGGCACCACCTGCTGTGGAGCCTGCTGATACTGTGGAGTCCCAAATTCTGCAATACCAACGGAACCTGGTCCCTTTGCACTACAAACATATACGCTACTTAGGTCTACAAATAAGGACGTTTTCTGACCAGCCTCAGCAGTAACCACACCAACTGTGAACTTGTGTTTCCATGACTAGCTGACTACTAAGGGCTATAAAAGGGATAATAAAGAAATACAACTACATTACCTACCACCCCTGACAACGTATGTGGCTAGTAAGGCACAGATTACAAATAGTCCATTGGGCATTTAGATTACAAACAAGCCATTTGGGCTTTTAGATTACAAATAGGTCATTGGCCCTTGATTTTTTTTTTTTTACAGATTATTCTTTTTCATATTTTTTGGCCCAGTGAGTCGTTTTATTAAGGCTACTAGAATAGGTCCCAAAATGTTGAAGAGGTAAACATTGATCTTATATAAAACATTTATGAGAATGCCACATGAACCATTAGATTACATGAAGATACAAAGCAAGATAAGGATCAGCACGGGAGTGCGGCAGAGAGACACCATGTCACCAAAACTTTTCACAGCAACACTTGAAAAATTGTTCAAGACATTAGATTGGAAAGAAAAGGAATCAAAATCAACGGTGAATTTGCAGGTGACATTATTTTTAAACAAATAAAGAGAAGCCTCTCAACTTCATCATAATTTATTTTTTAAGTAAAGAAGCGCCTCTACTTATAGGGGAATCGCAATAATTGACAGTCAGTTTGAGAATAATTCAAATTAAATACAATTATTTTGTTACACAAGAGTCAGACAGGAAAAGCCAGAGTTATAACAATACATGGTTGCATTAAATGAACAGAGGATAAACATTCAGTTTACAGACATGTCATGGACAGTTAGAGATATGCTCATAATCATATGTACAGTAACCTTTACAGACAAGATTAAAATTGTGTTAGGAAAGGTAGGATTGACCTGCAATGTGTTGTGTTAGAAAAGGCCCTGACTCAAGGAACTTACAATTTATATGGAAGTGTAAGTTGAAACATTGTATACAGGGGATGAAAGGGTTGGTGAAGTATCAGATTGCAATAGAGCAGCTGTAACATTACCAAACAGCAGCAAATGGCGGACACCCTTTGGCTGCCCTTCAGCTGCCGCCAAATGCTTTCACCTTTGGGTCGACGCACATGTAGACTGAAAGGGCTCGGAATTATTTCAGATGTGATTTGATAGTCCTTTGTCTTCCTGGGTCATTATCATTCCAGAGGGCTGGGCTGACAAAACAAAAAGCAGCATGCAAACGCAGATGTTAACCCTTAGCATGCTGGTTCTGTCCAGAGGGAAACAGCTCTTGGGGAACCCTTTCAGACCTCTCTCTGCCTTTGGGGCGATGTAGATGTAGGCCGAAGGGGTTCTACCTGAAATCAGCCGTGTAGATAGGTTTGTGCTACCTGGCAGGTAAGGAGGATATTGAAAGTTTCCTGTCAATGTACACAAAAAATAAATCCACAAAATGGTGCACTGCACCAAATGTATCCAAATTCTTAAACATTAATAGTATATAAGACTTAACATTTAATTTGTCCGAGTTGCAATATTTGCATACTATAAATTGAAAACAAAGAAATCAAGACAACCATATATACTCACACCCTAATATATACGCTTTAGTACAGTCAAACTAAAAAGATTTTCACAGCAAGCGGGTAAAGCAGTCGTTGCGCTGGTTGTAATGGGCAACCTAGGTTGGCGCATAGAGCACTCAACATGCAGAAAAGAGTGTGGGCTAGACACCCTGATAATGTAAAGCTGTTAGATCCAGAGAAAGAGAAAAATAGGTGTATCAATTTGTTCTCAAATGTTGTGCTTAGCTGTGGTCGCAGCAGAGTAAAGGCACATTAGAGAGGCCACAAAATAAAAGTGAGATTGTGATCAGAAGGGCAGTAAATCTGATGGTAATTAGTGTGGGAGAAAGCCAGCACCTTTCTCAGAGAACGGTGAGTAAATCGGTCACTGCCTGTTACCCAAATAGTAATGTATGATCACTTAACTTCGAGTGTACAGCAGATAGGACTCAGACATGTATATCTCCCAAGAATCCCAAGTGAACTGACCAGGATCCACTGATAAGTACATATGATGAATAAAGTATTAATAATAATAATACGCTGTTTCAAAATTACAGTATGACAGTTACCTAGACTTGAGGGTAATTACTGCTTATTGATTAATAAGATGTTGGGTGGAGTAGTGAAAATGCCAGCGCCCATGCAAAATACTTGAATGGGGTAATCCTGCACCAGTATCTGAATAGTGTACATATCTTTAATACTTCAGCCCTACAATAAGGGAGGCAGACGGAAGAGGGTAGGGATATGCAAGGGCAATCCCTATAAAGAATTTGACACTTACAGACTCACTGTCACTGAAACTGGATCTACCTATATCTACCAAAGCAGCTGGTTTTGCAGTAGTGTGTATACCAGGAAGGGCTGCAGCTGTAGTGGAAGCGTGTTTGCAGAAAAAGTGTCCAATGCACCGTATGATGCATTCTCTTTCCATTTGCCTTCCTGTGTAACCACAATTAGATTGTGTAACGCCTGTATGCCCGCAGACCTGGCCAGTCCCCAGTACTTAGGTGGGTAAGGGTATAACACGCACTCACAGCAGTGAGGGCGTGCCCGGAGTGTGGTAGTTGCTTTGCCGGGCCAGGTGAGTAAGGGTTAACGTTATACTTGCTGAGTCCGGGGCGCAAGAGGTCGGAAGGTATTCTCCAAGAGCCAGAGTCCAGGGATTGGAGAGAGCAGCGTAGTGATGTCCGAAAGCCAGGGTTCAAGGGCAGGAGAAGGCAACGTAGTCAAGTCCAAAGAAGAGATCAAGTTCAAACAAAGGGAATCCAAACAAGGGCAGGGACAGGAACCAGAGCTGAAACAGACAAGGGAGCTGGGCATAGACACTGCACACACAGGAGCTACAGGAAAGCTATGCAGAGCAAGGAAAGAGAGGACAGACTGGGTTATAAAGGAGGGAGGACAAATAGCAGGAAGGTGTGGAGCTGGGGTTTGGCTGGGAGCTTGCAGGTGTGTGAGAGTAGGGGAGGAGACAGGGAGGTAATCTAATGTAATGGCCTGTAAACTCTGAGGGGCGGAGCCAGTACCAAGGGAGGATTGGTAAATAGAGCGGGTGCGCGCGCCCTCTGTAACGCGGTCACGTGCGCGCAATACGCGAGTGCCAGAGCGTGGGGGAAGCATCGCGGAGGAGGTGCTCGGCTAAAGGGTAAGAGAGGGGGAAGGAGCGGAGGAACTGGGTAAGGGGACGGATTTACGCCGAGGGGCGTGAGTCCCCTGACGGGAGACCAGAGAGCGGGAACGCGCGCGCACAGTGAGAGGAGCGCGCATGTGTGCGGACCGCGAACGGGAGCGCGTCGACCGCGCCGCAATGGAGTGGGGCAGCGATTGGGAAGGCAAGGAAAGGGAAGGGTTAGCCGGAGGGACCGAGGTGACGGGGACTCGCTGGGAAGAGCGAGTCCCCCGATCCGTTACAGTTATCCCCCCCTTGAGGATCGGATTCCGGACGATCCTCCCAAGGTTTATGAGGGAACTTCCGACGGAACTGTCTGAGGAGTGTTGGGGCATGAACGTGATCAGATGGTATCCAGAAGCGTTCCTCCGGACCGCAACCCTTCCAGTGCACGAGGAACTGAAGTTTGCCCCTGGACCAACGAGAGTCGAGTAAGGATTGAATTTCAAATTCTTGACGACAGGGTAAGGCCTATGAGGACGGTCCAGAAAATGAAGATTCTGGATCACCGGTTTCAGTAAAGATACGTGGAATACCGAAGGAATCTTCATGGTAGAAGGAAGTGCAAGTCGGTATGCGACCGGGTTGATCCTTTCGAGAATTTTGAAAGGACCTAAGAATCTTGGGGCCAGTTTCTGGGAAGGGGTCTTGAGTTTGATATTCCTGGAAGATAGTCAAACTCTGTCTCCGGGTTTAAACTCTGAGCCCACTTGGCGTCGCTGATCCGCTTGCTTCTTTTGTCTTTGAACGGAATTTTGCAAAGTTTTTATGATCCTTTTCCAGGAATTTTGAAGACTGGATATGTGAGAATCTGCTGCGGGAACACCAGAGGGAAGGGAGGAGAGGGGAAGACTGCTGGGATGGAATCCATAATTAATGAAAAAAGCTGACTCTTGTGTGGATTCTTTTTTAATGAGTTGATAGCAAACTCAGCCCAGGGTAATAGGTCCACCCAATTGTCTTGAGAATCGGACACAACGCATCTGAGATACTGTTCCAGAGTCTGATCCATTCTCTCCGTCTGACCATTGGTCTGTGGGTGATAACCCCAGGAAAATAGAAGGGAAATGCCAAGTCTTTGAGAAAAAGCTCGCCAGAACTTAGAGATAAATTGAGTATCTCTGTCAGAAACAATGGAAATAGGTACACCGTGTCATCTGAAAATTTCCTTGGAAAAAACGTCGGCTAAAGTAGCTGAATTAGGAAGACCCTTGAGGGGTATAAAGTGTGTAAGCTTAGAAAACCTATCTACTACCACAAGGATCGTATTCATCCCTTTGGAATTGGGAAGCTCCACAATAAAGTCCATGGAGATATGTTTCCAAGGTTGTTCCGGAATAGGAAGAGGCATGAGGAGACCAGAAGGTTTGTGACGGGCAGATTTGCTCTGGGCGCAGACTGGACAAGCCTTGGTGACATCGAAAATGTCCTTATTCATTTTAGGCCACCAAAATGTCCATTTGATGAGATCTACAGTTCTCTTGTAGCCTGGATGACCAGCAGCCCTAGACAAATGTCCCCATAGAAGAATTTTGTGGCGAAAACGCGGGGCAGCGTATAACCGTCCCTCTGGCACCTTGAACCTCTTAGGAATATGAACCTGGGCTTTATTGATTTCGTCCAAGATATCAAAATTGTTGGCGGCAATAATACACTTAGCGGGAAGAATTGGCTCAGAGGATTCGTTAGATTCGTTCTCGGTGGAGAACTGACGAGATAGAGCGTCGGCCTTGATATTCTTGGTGCCCGGAATGTAAGAAATTGTGTAATTGAACCTAGAAAAGAACAAAGCCCAACGAGCTTGACGGGATCCCAAACGACGAGCCCCCTCGATGTACAATAAGGTTTTGTGATCGGTGAGAATGGCTACTGGCTCTTTGGTACCTTAGAGGAGATGTCTCCATCCTTGGAGAGCCAATTTGATGGCCATCAGCTCGCGGTTCCCGACATCATAATTTCTCTCGGTCGAAGAAAATTTTCTGGAAAAGAATCCACACGGATAGAGTTTTTCCTGTGGGGAGTATCTCTGAAAAGGCACTGCGCCGGCTCCCACATCCGAGGCGTCTACTTCGAGAGTGAAAGGAAGGGAAGTATCCAGATGCCGAAGGATAGGGGCGGACACAAAGGTTCTTTTGAGAAAGTCGAAGGCTTCGATGGCTTCAGGGGACCAAACAGTCGGATCAGCACCTTTTTTGGTGAGAGCAGTGATTGGTAGAGCAATAGTAGAGAAGTTACAGATGAACTTCCGATAGTAATTGGCAAAGCCAAGGAAGCGCTGCACGGCCTTGAGAGAGTTCGGCAACGGCCAATCGAGTACAGACTTTCATTTCTCAGGGTCCATGGTAAAGCCTTTGTCAGAAATTATATAGCCCAAGAAGGCTGTGGAAGATTGATGGAACAAACATTTCCCATTTTCGCGTACAGGCGATTAGCACGAAGGCGAGAGAGAACTAATTTGGTATGGTGAATGTGCTCCTCCAAGTTTTTGGAGAAAATGAGAATGTCGTCCAAATACTGCACCGACACACTTTATTCGAGCAAATACCCAGTATGTACCTGGCAGATACCTGGAATGCGCCGCTCCTCACCTCTGACAAGCCCCGTTGCGTTTGCCTTCCCAGCCTGGGTTCATGCATGGCTGACGGGCGGCTGATCTGTTAAATGATAATGATTAGGATTTAATAGGCTGCAATGCTTCGCGTGTCTACCAGATGGCATAAATTCATGAATTGTAATGCAGTATATATATATATACTGTGCAGTATTGCAGCCAGCGGGAATAAAATGCTTCAATCCCTGCCTGGAAAATACCTCAATGCACTCGGGCAGAAAACAGTCACAAACCTCAATACACCCGGGTATACCCGAATTCGTGGGACTAGCCGAGCTCGAATAAAGTGTGTCGCCAGTGTATACGATGATGAACGTACCCAACACGTCCCGGAAGATATTGTTCATGAAATCTTGCAGGGGCATTGCAAAGGCCGAACGGCATCACTAAGTACTCGTAATGTCCCGAACGCGTGTTAAACGCGGTTTTCCATTCGTCCCCTTCTCTTATACGAATGAGATTGTAGGCTCCTCTTAAATCGAGTTTGAAGAAAATGGAGGCTCCTTGTAAACGGTCGAAAAGTTCTGAAATCAGAGGAAGGGGGTACCGGTTCTTTACAGTGATTTTGTTTAGCCCACGAAAGGCGATGCAGGGTCTTAAAGAGCCATCCTTCTTCTTCACGAAGAAGAAGCCTGCCCCGGCGGGGGAGGTAGAATTCCGGATGAACCCTTTCTTAAGATTCTCCTGGATGTAGGCTGTATTCGCTTCCATCTCGGGCACTGATAAGGGGTAAGATTTAGATTTGGGGGGAATGGTTCCAGGAATTAAATCAATGGGACAGTCGTAAAGGCGATGAGGGGGTAGTACTTCGGCCTGGGTTTTATTGAAGACATCTAAGTATTCATGGTATACCTTCGGCAAAGTAGAATGAGAAGATGAGGTGGTGTCGAGGCCCGCTAGCACGGCAACAGAAGGAAAAATTCTCTTCTCTGGAGAATCAGCCCATTGGATCGGCAAAACATTGGTCCAATCTATACGCGGGTTGTGAAGCTGCAGCCACGACAATCCCAGTATAACCTGGACAGTAGGGGAATGCAAAACATCAAAGACTATTACCTCGGTATGACCATCCGCGGTGGTCAAGGTCAGTGGAATGGACTCCCAAATGATGATGCTGGTTGAAGCGGTCGACCGTCAATGGCCTCGAGGCCGACGGGTGAGTTCTTTTTGACTAGCGGAATCTGGTTGTTGCAAGCGAAGCCGTGATCGAGAAAGTTGCCACCAGACCCGGAGTCGATGAAGGCTTCAACCTCAATTTGGAGATCAGGACCCACAAGGGTTATGTGGAGGAATATCTTCTTCGGTAGTTCCTTAGGGAGAGAGGGGCAAGGAGAAATAGTACCCAGTAGAAGCCCCTTTACCTTTACTGGGCATTCCCGTTTCCCAGTTTCAAGCGGCATTGACAAAGTTGGTGTTCTGAGGAACCGCAGTACTAGCAGAGACCCTGCTCCCGACGTCGTGCTTTCTCAGCGGCCCGAAGCTGTTGGCTACCAATTTGCATCGGTTCGGGAGCGTCCAACGCAGGAAAAGGCAGTGGAGGAAACCTAAGGGAAACAGGCAAGGATGAGAGAACAAGAAAGGTGACGCTTGTGGCGTCGTTCTTGAGTGCGCTAATCCATCCGGATACTGAGAGCGATGAGTTCCTCGAGAGATGAAGGCCGGGTGTGAGCTGCAAGGTCATCCTTGAGAGATTCGGACAAACCATGCCAGTATGCTGCAGCAAGAGCTTCATCGTTCCACTGTGTCTCTGCAGCGATGGTGCGGAACTCCACCGCGTATCTTGCAGCCGACCTACGAGCCTGAGAAAGGTGAAATAAAGAGAAAGCAGCAGTCTCCCTACGTGCCGGCGTATCAAAAACTTGTTGGAACTCATGGCGGAATTTGAGATAATCTTGAGTTAGGTCTGATCTGTGTTCCCAGAGGGGGGAAGCCCAAGCGAGAGCGTCGCCAGTGAGTAGGGCATATACGTAGGCCACCTTGGAACGACCAGTAAGGAAGTGGGACGGGGACATTTCGAATTGGACCTCACACTGGTTCAGGAATCCTCGACAAGCGAGGGGGTCCCGTCATACCGGTTGGGGGGTGGAATACGTGGTCCCGGATTGCCCAGAGGTATTGGGGTCGGGGTAGGTGGTGTCACAGGAGATTCCCGGAGAGACAGGGTAGAAAGTTTCTCAGTGACATCAGTGAGTTGATTGCTTAGGAATTGCCAGTGTTCCATGGAAACGCCTTTGCCCACCTCAGGGGGGTCTGCATTTGTTGGGCTCTGCATAATGTAACGCCTGTATGCCCGCAGACCTGGCCAGTCCCCAGTACTGAGGTGGGTAAGGGTATAACACGCACCCACAGCAGTGAGGGCGTGCCCGGAGTGTGGTAATTGCGTTGCCGGGCCTGGCGAGTAAGGGTTAACGTTATACTTGCTGAGTACGGGGCACCAGAGGTCGGAAGGTATTTGTCCAAGAGCCAGAGTCCAGGGATAGGAGAGAGCAGTGTAGTGATGTCCGAAAGCCAAGGTTCAAGGGCAGGAGAAGGCAGCGTAGTCAAAGTCCAAAGCAGAGTTCAAGTTCAAACCAAGGGAATCCAAACAAGGGCAGGGACAGGAACCAGAGCTGAAATAGACAAGGGAGCTGGGCATAGACACTGCACACACAGGAGCTACAGGAAAGCTATGCAGAGCAAGGAAAGAGAGGACAGACGGGTTATAAAGGAGGGAGGACAAATAGCAGGAAGGGGTGGAGCAGGGGTTTGGCTGGGAGCTTGCAGGGATAGGTGTGTGAGAGTAGGGGAAGAGACAGGGAGGTAATCTGCCTGTAAGGTAATGGCCTGTAAGCTCCAAGGGGCGGAGCCAGTACCAGGGGAGGATTAGTAAATAGAGCGGGTGCGCGCGCCCTCTGTAACGTGGTCACGTGCGCGCAATACGCGAGTGCCAGAGCGTGGGGGAGGCATCGCGGAGGAGGTGCTTGGCTGAAGGGTACGAGAGGGGGAAGGAGCGGAGGAACTGGGTAAGGGGACGGAGGTACGCCGAGGGGCGTGAGTCCCCTGACGGGAGACCAGAGAGCGGGAACGCGCGCACACAGTGGAAGGAGCTCGCATGTGTGCGGACCGCGAACGGGAGCGCGTCGACCGCGCCGCAAGGGAGTGGGGCAGCGATCGGGAAGGCAAGGAAAGGGAAGGGTTAGCTGGAGGGACCGAGGTGACGGGGACACGCTGGGAAGAGCTAGTCCCCCGATCCGTTACAGATTGTAAATTCTACAGAGCAGGGATTCTTGTTGTTGTTGTTTATAAGAAGAGAAAAAAACCATACAACACGTATATTACTACTGTGAAGCGCTATATAAATAAAGACACACATACAGTATTTCAACTAGTATATTAATAATCCACATAGAAAAGGGCATTACTGGCACTAATGCCCTGGCTGAGTTAAAGGCCCTCAGCTTCACATTGGCTCTTGCACAACTCCTCCAGCCAGGGCATTGACTAGTAATATTTGCAGTAATGTACATAATTAGGCAGACAGTATGGGGAAAAGTGCATGAAAAAGGTAATTAAACTAATTGAATTAGAGAGTCCCTGACCAACAGAGCTACAGTGTAACAGCAAATCTTGCACCTATTGGGGTTCTCGTCAGCCTGGTTTTGCATTTTTGACTTAACGGAGGTACTAGAATATCAGCATATTGGGAACATTTTTGAGACTGAGACATTTTGGCCATATCGCACGAATTTGCCGACCTGGTATGAAATTGCATCTATAAAAGCCCTTCCCCCATGGATTGGATAAGCGAGAAGGACTTTTAGAATATGGTAACATGCCTATCTGAGGGAAAAGGGCTCTTTCTGCACGGATATAAACTTCCGTTCTCACAGCTACTAGAATTTTGTCTGCAAAGAGTGATTGGCTTTAAGTTTTTATCTCCCATTCCAGGGGGACAAAAGTGGGCCCAGTAAAAGATTACGCAACATACATATGCTACTCATAGAACAGCAGGTGGAGTAACTCTTTTGCTGCCAGAGATGCCATTATAACAAGTTTGGGAATTGTAGCATTGTCAACTGAGGGCCAGGTCACCATGCATTGCTGAGTTGCCTTGCTCAAAGGGTTTATATCTCAGCTGGAACATTCAGTTCAGACGGACAGGCCCTGCATAATTTCAGTAAAGAATCCATTAGCTGCAGGTGTATATCTTAGATTTAAAAATTGAGCTTTCAAGGTTAAACCTCATTATTTATTGTACTTTAATTTGAGTGATTTTATGCCCTGCTTCATCCTCAGAGCTTTATAAAATCTATTCAATAGTGATAACTACAATTTTGCCACATTGTACTGTATTTCATGCATTGAAAAAACATGACTATTAGATAACATTTGCTGCTTATTACTGTAGTATTCAATATATTGAAAATAAAAATTATCCTACACGTGTACATTTCAAATAGAATTAATATGCAGTGTATATAAGTTTTACTGACCATACTTTGATTTCATGACTAATGCATCCCTGTAGCTATTAAAAATGAGACCCATACAACAAAACCCAATATGATCCATTCATTTTCTATAGCATTCTAAATGATCCATGGATGTGCAGTAAGGTTGAAGTTATGCCACAGCCTTCCTCGCTTTGAGTATATGCTGTACATTAAATACTAATTACGTTTTGTTTGGAATCTTTTCTACCTTTGGCTTCTAAAATATTAAGCAACTGTTCTCTAAATATCTTTGGACCTGTCAAGTAAAACATGAAGGATATTTTTTAACCAACTCACAGAATTCATTTTGACATTCCATCCATCTCTACATCTTGCTCTGTGTCACGTAGTGACACGTGGAAGGTTTTCTTATTACATTTGATGCCATTAAGCCACCATATTTATTTTTCACATATCTCAGGCTGCCTCTGTCTTGAACAGGTCTCTGTAAACTGTGATATGAAATTAGATAAAGTGTCTCCTACTGAGTAAGTAATGTATATTACTGCATCTGGCCTCAACGCCAGTAGAGTACTGTAGGCACAAAACAGAAAAATCAATAATAATATGGGAATTAAATTTCAGAGTAACAGTAACTGCATATTTCTCTGTTACCCAAGACCCATTGCACTCATCATGGTATGAGCTGAATTACAGATGTGATGTGCACATGGTCACATCTCACCACACTTACCTCATATCATACATGAGCATCAATACACCCTTCCCCTAATAACAACAACAGAATTGGGGTAGAGAGGCCACAGCTTGTATCTATACACATACACGGTTACCATTATCTTACCAGAAGACTCACTCCCCTTGAGCTCATGCTAATAAATACACACCAGCTGTCCTTCTGGCCTGATTTCCATTGTCATAACAGGGTACGCATTTATTTATAAGATGTGTTACCAGGAAGTAGTACATTGAGAGTTAGCTCGCGTTTGCAAATATCTCCTAGATCCAGAGTTATGATGCCAAAATATAATTACATTAAATAAACAGAGGTTGTACATTTTAATTTACAGACATTTAGACAGTTAGAGATATGTGATTATGGGTGAATTAAGTAGTTACAGACAAGATTAAAATGCGAGACAGCTGACGTCTTGAAATGACTTAAACTGGAGGCGGTTTTGTGTCTCTGGTAGGTTGTTACAGCCGTGAGGTGCAAGGTAAGAGAAGGAGGAGCGACCAGATACCTTGTTGAACCCAGGAACTGTGTACAGTCTTCTGGAGTCAGATCTCAGGTGATAAGTGCTGCATGCGATAGGGGTGAAGAAGTTGTTCAGATAGGTGGGTAGCTTGCCCAGAAAGTATTTGAAGGAAAGACAGGAAAAAATGTACTTTGCATCTGACCTCAAGGGATAGCCAATATAGTTCTTGGAGCATTTCTCAGAGATGTGTGTTGTAGTTACATTGTAGGACATAAACAGCATTGAGTTGTAGAGGCGGTCTAGTTTGGGGTGTTGTACCATATACTATGTCAATAATTGGCATTAACATCTGTTATGCAATGTGCTTTCTGACCAGCAGGCTTAGGGAAGATTTGTTCCTATGAAGCACACCTAGTTTGGCATAGGTTTTGGATGTCAGAGTATCAATTTGCAACCCAAAAGTTAAATGGGAATCAAGCCATATGCCCAGATATTTAAAACTAGTGACAGGGGCTAGATTGGTGTTAGAGTTGGTTCTGATCTGTAGCTCTGTCATTGGTAGATTTTACAAATGTATCCCTAGTCCCAAATACCATTGTCACAGTTTTGTCAGTGTTTAAAAACATTTTGTTTTGGGAAATCAAGTATTCAAGTCTTGAAAAGTCAGATTGAAGTACGTGTCCAAGGACAGAGAGGCTAGGGCTGTGTGCATATAAGATGATATCATTCACATACTGTACATGTGAATTGAAGCTGCTAACAAGCTGTAGATCAGGGGTGGGGAACCTTTTTTCTGCCAAGGGCCATTTTGATATTTATAAAATCATTTGAGGGCCATCCAAAATTATCAACTTAAAAATTAGCCTGCTGTATTTGGTCAAACATTTAATTAACTCACCACTAATGTGATGGCTGGAACTGCTTCTCTTTGGGTGACTGACTGACTCTTGGGTGGTGGGTGACTGACTGACGGTGGGTTGGTGTCTGTGCGCACGCACATGCACACGCGCGCACGCACACACACACACGCACACAGAAATCGGGCAGGGGGGAGGGAAATCAGACTCTCAGACCCACTCTCTCTCTCAAACTCTCAGACCCACTCTCAGACCCACTCTCAGACCCACTCTCAGACCCACTCTCAGATCCACTCTCAGACCCAGTCTCTCAGACCGTCTCTCAGACCCAGTCTCTCAGACCCACTCTCTCTCTCTCTCAGACTCTCAGACCCAGTCTCTCTCTCTCAGACTCTCAGACCCCGTCTCTCTCTCTCAGACTCTCAGACCCAGTCTCTCTCTCTCAGACTCTCAGACCCACTCTCTCTCTCTCTCAGACCCACTCTCTCTCTCTCTCAGACCCACTCTCTCTCTCAGACTCTCAGACCCACTCTCTCTCTCAGACTCACTCTCTCTCTCTCTCTCTCTCAGACTCTCAGACCCTCTCTCAGACTCTGACACTCTCTCAGACTCTCAGACACTCTCTCAGACTCTCAGACACTCTCTCAGACTCTCAGACCCACTCTCTCTCAGACCCACTCTCTCTCTCTCAGACTCACTCTCTCTCTCTCAGACCCACTCTCTCTCTCTCAGACCCACTCTCTCTCTCAGAACCACTCTCTCTCAGACCCACTCTCTCTCTCTCAGAACCACTCTCTCTCAGACCCACTCTCTCTCTCTCAGACACACAGTCTCAGACACACACTCTCTCAGACACACACTCTTTCAGACACACACTCTTTCAGACACACACTCTTTCAGACACACACTCTTTCAGACACACACTCTCTCAGACACACACTCTCTCAGACACACACTCTCTCAGACACACACTCTCTCTCAGACATACACTCTCTCTCTCAGACACACACTCTCTCTCTCTCTCTGACACACACTTTCTCTCTCTGACACACACTCTCTCTCTCAGACACACACACTCTCTCTCAGACACACACACTCTCTCTCAGACACACACACTCTCTCTCAGACACACACACTCTCTCTCAGACACACACACTCTCTCAGACACACACTCTCTCTCTCAGACACTCTCTCAGACACACACTCTCTCTCTCAGACACACACTCTCTCTCTCAGACACACTCTCTCTCTCTCTGACACACTATCTCTCTTTCAGACACACTCTCTCTCAGACACACTCTCTCTCTCAGACACACTCTCTCTCTCAGACACACTCTCTCTCTCAGACACACTCTCTCTCTCAGACACACTCTCTCTCTCAGACACACTCTCTCTCTCAGACACACTCTCTCTCTCAGACTCTCAGACCCACTCTTTCTCTCAGACTCTCAGACCCTCTTTCTCTCAGACTCTCAGACCCACTCTCTCTCTCTCAGACTCTCAGACCCACTCTCTCTCTCTCTCAGACCGTGAGACACACACAGGCCGTGAGACACACACAGACCGTGAGACACACACAGACCGTGAGACACACACAGACCGTGAGACACACACAGTGTAAGGAATCCGCTCCACGGTTTACTGGTTGCCTTACCTTGCAGACCGGTGCAGTTCTGGATCAGCTCTCCTGAGGTTTGCTGCAGCCTGGATTCACTCATCAAAGCAATACACACTCCCTCTGGTATCTACTGCAGCTGTGCAGCCTATCACTGCAACCTAGACTTGCATTCATTCATTGGAGCAGTACCTTCACACCCCCCTCTGGGGATTGGCCCGCTGGCCTTTAAGTACTGTCTTCCCATAATGCTCCCTGCCAAGCATAGTCCTAACTGGATGTCTACTGTTTTGCCACAAGCCCTCGCTTGTTCTCCTATGCTGATACCAGGTTCCGCCCTGCGTCCTTCAGCTTCCTTCAAGCCGCTTGTTCTCCTATGCTGATACCAGGTTCCGCCCTGCGTCCTTCAGCTCCCTTCAAGCCGCTTGTTCTCCTATGCTGATACGGAGGTTCCGCCCTGCGTCCTTCAGCTTCCTTCAAGTTCCCGCTTGTTCTCCTGCGCTGAAGCAAAGGTATCCCCTATGTCTTCAGCTTCCTGCTTTCCTGCACTGAGGCAAAGGTATCCCCCACGCTCTTCAGTCTCCTGATTCCTGCACTGTAGCGGAGGTTTCCCTGTGGATCTTCAGCTTCCTGGTTCCTGGGGCCTACTCTTTCCCTAATCTAGAGAGGCCGTGTCCTGGTTCCTGCGCTGTTACAGAGGATTCCCCAGCCGCTCAGGACTCTTGCGCTGTAGCACTGGTGCACCCGTGCAGCAACGCGGTGTGCTATTCTGGTCTGCCTACCATCTCCTGTGACCAGTACCATGGGCCGTGGTCGTCGCTCGCGCAGAGGCCAACCCCGCGCTCCTAAGCTGAAGCGGGGCTCTCCTGACTACCTGTTGCCGAACTCTTGCCTGAACAATGGTTATCCTGATATCTCCTGTCCTGACCCTGGCTTGTACAACGACGACGCTGTCTTCTCCTTTCCTGATCCTGCTACGTTTGACAACGAACTGCGCAATCCGGATCAGCCTGCGCGGTCTCAGGTCGGTGCTTTTACAACCCCACCTCAGCCTCGCGGTCCGACCCTGGTTTGTGGCGAGCAGAACCCTGACAGTATGCTCGGCCGCACAAACTCGGACCGCCCTGTGGTGAGGGTTGGTAAGTTTCTGTCTGAAAGCCTGTCCCAGCCTGTAAACCAGTCCCAGTGTGAATACCAGTTTCTATGTGAGATATTACCCATGCTTGAGGATCTGATTATGTTTGTAGGTTTAACCCCTTTGCAAAACAAATGCCGTAGTGATCTCATGATGAAGGTTTACCGCCTCCGGGACTTAAAACAATCGCTGGCCGCTTGTATTTGCTTTCCTGGTTACCCCTTAACTTGGGAAAATGTGTACCCTTTAGAATTGGACGACGCCCAAAAGGAACTCTCTTCCCTGGCCTTGTCTTTAGACATTTATATAGCAAAAGTGGACCCTCTCCTCATGTTGGCTGATGCCCAAAAAACACTCCATATCCTTTCCATGACATTGGACATTTGCATAAAGGAACAGGATCCTCCCCTCGCCAGCTTCGCTGCCGCTTGGCTGTATCCCTGGTCTACCACGGATCCTTGCCCTGAGTGTATGGCCGGGTTCCCTGACACCAATGATATGTTTTCGTTAACCCCTGCCGATCAGTCCTGTGAGGTCCCCCTGGAGAATACATATGTTGCTCTACCCAGCACTAATGTTCTTGTATCAGAGAATAAGTCCCTTTGTTCCCCTATTTCTAACTCCGAATCTGTCACTCCAGCTCTTGAGGGTTTTCCAGCTTTAAACTCTGCTAGGCAGTCCTGTGCGCTTTCCCCGTCAGAGAAAGAATCCCTAAGTTCTGTTCCCAGGGTCATTTCTGTATTAACCCCTGAGGGGCAGCTCTCTGAGTCTCCTTTGATAATTCCCTGTTCTCTGCCAGCCACGGTCACGCCCCTAGCTCCAAAGGAGAGA
Source organism: Ascaphus truei (assembly GCF_040206685.1). Classification (NCBI taxonomy): domain Eukaryota; kingdom Metazoa; phylum Chordata; class Amphibia; order Anura; family Ascaphidae; genus Ascaphus; species Ascaphus truei. The sequence continues at coordinate 93,805,629 of NC_134483.1, read as the reverse complement.
TCCCTTGTCTCTCCTAATACAGAGAAAAAATTTCCTGTGTTTTACTCTCAGGCACTGTCTGCATTAACCCCTGTAAATTCTTGCTGCCTCCAAGTTAATGCCTTCGTTTTAGCCTCAGAGAATGATTCCACAAGTCAGACAGCAGAGGTTGCATTGAGGGATTCCTATAACCGTACGGAGTCCCTAGATATTCTTTGCTATAAATCCCCTGCTTCAGCTCAAGTTTCCGCAGCTTCGCCTCCGGAGACTTCGGCTAAAGTTCTGGTTCCTGATAAATGTAGTCAGGAGTCAGGTTTTTCCCTAAGCTTGGTCGCAGAGTTCCTTCTCCCGGGTATTTCACTGAACCAGCCTGTCGCCCACATAGCGTTGATCCCTGCTTCAGCGCATAGTTCCCACATTATGGAGTCTGCAGTAATTTCTGGTTTCCCAGATATTCCTTACCAAATACCTACTTCAGAGACCAGTACAGTTATGATTAACCCCCGTGTACTGTCTGAGTTCTTCTCCTCTTTATGCTTAGGGTTAAAAGCATACAGTAGTCTGTATGTTCCTCCTATGGTTCATATTGTGTTCCCAGGAATGTTTGCTGACACACGGTTTTCTCCCAAAAGTGACGCTTTTTCATATAGATTAGTAAAAAGCTTGCACACGGTTTCCCTTTTCGCTGAATTGTGTCTTACTAGTTTTGAGACTCTGAGAGGTAATGATTCTCCTTCTGATTCTGAAGCTCTTTCTACAATGAGTATCCTGTCTGGGGGTCCCCCTGATTTCTCTCTCCAGGCTAATCCTTTGGGGATCAGCATATCTGTGGTCACTCCCTTAGTACTGTCTGAGGTCACCATGCACATATTACAAGTCCTGGGGTTTAAATCTGAGCTATTTAGCTGTCCTGCCTTTGCTGAAACCCAGTCCCTCAGTACTGTGTCTAAATATGTCCCAGCAAACATGGGGTTACTCTGGGAGGAAATTAAAGCTCCTGTCTTAAAGGGTATTTTTTCTCACATGTCCAGCAAATCTAGAACCTCAGTAGTTGTTTCTAAGTCACTTATCAATACATCTGATTTTTTCTCTAATCAAACCCAGACACCCTCACTATCGGTTAGGAGTCCTGTGATCAGAGATTATGCACTAGAAAACACACCTATTCATGTTTTTGACAGGTTAGGTACCCCTGTGGTTAGGGCCATTGCAGTTTCGGAAAAGACTCCTTGTACTCCTAAGGTGCCTGTCATTAAGAGTTTTCATAGTTCATACTTGCTGCTTGTTGATTCTCAGGGCCCTGTCACTGAGGTACAGACTTCAGCTTCTGATGTTAGCTTCCCTCCCACCACTACCCTGGCTCTGCCTTTTTCTCAAGCTACTGATTTGAAGATCCCAAGGACTATTCCTGATTCACTGACAATATTATCTCCCAATGAAGATTTCCCAGTATTGGAGAGCTCTACTGTTTGCTTCTCTGCTCCTGCTAAACCATGGTTTTGTCCCTCGGAATTTTCGGTTGCCCCTGTTATTTCCTCTCAGTTGGAAATACTCTGTACGTATCCCAAGATTTCTGTCCCTATGCCTGGTTTACTGCTTGCCTTGTCACCTTCCATACCAATACCGGGAGATGCTTCCAACCAACCTATACCCTTACTAACCATTACCTGGGAGCCTTCTAGAGGAAAAATTCCTCGCAAATTCCAACATGCAGTGGTCAGCCAAGACTTTTTCTGTTACAAAGTTCCTCCTGGTGTATTCGATCAATTATCAGGGCCGCTGATCCTAGATTCAGGTTCCTTTATTAAAGACTGGGCTTCCTGTAGGGGTTCTTCTGCCGTTTCTGCTCTGGAACCCTCTGGTTCTTCACAACCCTGGATTTCCAAGTCATTTTGCGGGGCGAGCCATGTACCAAGGATGTTTCTTCTACTACTCTTATTTCTTAGAACTG